>NW_021939324.1:10923893-11223902 GCF_001715985.3 Manacus vitellinus | reverse complement strand
CGGGCTGCCGTGGCGAGCGACTGTTCAAAGATCACCTTGGCGCCTTCGCACCTCCGACGTGTTCTTCCTTCTCCTCGCCTTTCTGGGCCCACTTTTTGAGGGAGGGATGTGTGTGTCTGCGAGAGTACTTTGTTTCTTATGGCCCTTCAGGGAAGGGCAAGAAGTGGGTGGCACAGGTTACCAGTGCAAGTTTATTGGCAGTTTAGGCGTCACTTCAAAGGAACTCACTGCTGAGGTTGGATCCCATAATTCAGAAGTTGTGGGTGCGTTGGAGCAACATCAAGTAAAATAGCAGAGCTGGCAGTGCTGTGTCCAGACAAGTGCATGTGCTACCAGTACCTGGTGGCAGAGCAGCTGGGTTGCACCATCGTAATAAGTTTACTCCAAGCCAGAAGTAAGCAAACGAGACACTGCGAGTGTGTGCATCCTAATCAGAGATGTGTTATTAAGAATAACTGATAACAATTACAATGCTCTAGCTGATCTCATCCAGAGGGAAATATTATGTATGTTAATTACAAGGTTTGGCTTTCTTAGGGAAACATTCCTCGGCACCATTACAAATACCGTAATGAAGATGTCTGTTTGGTCACAGTCCTGCAGTGGGTTCTGGCTGTGCAAGCTCACACCTGCAAGGAGCCCTCTTGTATTCATGGGTTTGCTTTGGTCATAGAAACCTCAGTGCTGTAACTCATAGAGGCCCAAATTTATGCTGTGCACAAGGAGTGGCTAATTAGGAAGTGCCATGGACACTGAAATAAATGTTCAGTTTTATTTTTCTGAGTGAATCACACTACAGAAATATTATCCAAATTAATCTAAGGCACCTTCTGGAGTATTTTCTCCATGTTCATGCATTGTTAGATGCAGGATGTAGACAGACTGTTAGGGCAGTTAATGACAGGGTTTTATCTCAGACACAGTTTCATGGGACCATTCCTTGATTATTTCACTGAATATGATAGTTGCAGCCACTCCAGTTTTAATCACATCACTGCTTTCTTCACAGGATTTCTTTGTGTGGGTTATAGAGTAGTTCTAATCAGTATGTAGGAAATTACCCACTTTATCTTTTTGTTAGTTAAGCATCTACTTTATTAAGCATTCTGGGAGATGTGTGTGTGATGACATATCCACATGTCAGGCAAGTAGCAGTAGTGTGTCATTTGCTTTTACAAATATAAATCACTGGGAGTGGATGCAGCAGCATTTCGGTATAAGAATATTATAGTATTTTTTTTATCTCTTTAGTCAAAGCATATTCCTCCACATCATCTAAGTCACTCTGGATTGTGCTGGGCTGGTAAGTTTGGATCAGGAGTACTTCTGGCGCAGACTGAAAGGAAGTCCATGGTTGCCATGATCTTTTGTCATGTTCTGTCTTATAGCGGTGAAAATTGCTTGTGGTGTTTTGTAATACAGTAGGACAATGACATACTAAGTGCTACATGTTATTGCATCAGCAGGAGCTGGTTGAGCTGCAGGTGACTGTGTAGTTGGTACCAGACAAGAAACCTAGTGTTTTATTTTGCATACCGTGTAGACATTGCTGTTTAAATAATAATTACATGAAATGGAGGATTCATTATTTTCCTGAGTGTTGTGAAGAACAGAATTATTATTGATCAAAGTTTGTATTTCCAGAAGCTTCTACTTTGTTAGTACTTGTTGGAGGGCTCCCTAGTAAAGAGAAGAGGTGGTTGTGACAAGGGGACGTGTTGAACACAGAATGGCAGCTCCTATCTGATGAGAGATTTCTGGTTATGCTCTGCAGGCAAAAAACAATTTCTAGGAATTTCACCCTCAGTGTCTTAAAATTAACTTGTTACAAGAGCAAAAGGAAAGAGTCTCTCCTTGTAGGACTAGCCCCTGGTGAAGCTTTAAGTGGGAGGGTGAAGTGCTGCTCCACTGTCCCTCGCTGTCCTTGCTTCCTACCCACACGTGTTCGTGCACAGGCACAAGCACATCTTGTGGGTGACTCTTTGCACCATCCAGCCTGTGGGGAGGAAAGCAATGATCAACTTCTGAACTGCTGGTGGCAATGAGAGAAGCCCTTTTATGTCCCCGTTTCTTCCTTCCCCTGGAACAAGGGCTTTCTGTGTCTTCCTATTTGCTGCTTTCCTCTGTGTTTTCTGTGCCTCCCTTCCCCCACAACAGTTTCCATTTCTTTGCTTTCTGCCTAGGGATAAATCATTTGGGATGTCAGCATTTTTAACTCATTTGGCAACAAGTGTAGAGCTGGCTAGCGGCTGGAAGGTGATCCTGGCTCTCAGAGTCCTTTTTTGATGCAGAGACAATTGCTGATGTGATTGTAGTTAACAAGTCTGTTAAAATAATGCTAAAGACTTTTGCTTAGATTATTCCTTCTGGGTTTTCAGCTTTCAGAAAATTGACATATTTCTCCTGGTTTGTGGAGATCTGCCCTGGAAATGTGGAACTAACAGGATGTATTTTTCCAAAATCATTGTCCTACATACAGATGAACTGGAATTAAGCTGAATGTAGAGCATCCATAAAGCCCAGATGAAAAAAATAAGATTTGTCTTTTGAAATTGCTGGGAGGGTCTGGTCAGATACTCTGAAAGCTGTCTAAACAAGTTCTATTATTTTACTTTTAAACAGTCTTCTAAGTAAAGTGATATTTTCATGTTATACCGCTGAAAGTAGTTGATGCATTTTGAAAAATAATGCCAATTTGTGAACTTAATTTCTTTTTTAATTACCTTTGTTTCTCATTATGTTTAGACTTTAGGAAGTCACAGGTAAGTATTTCAACATCAGTTAATCAGAGAATAATCAATTTTCCTAGAAGTATTTTCTTAAAAGATATTTTTGTGGAACGTAATTCAAAAGAAAACAAAGCCCACAATAAAAGAGTAATTGAATTATAAATTTGCTGCAATGGCAAGCAGATGACTGCAAATGTACCCAATTTGTGTGAGTGGATCAGGAATATATATGAAATTCTGAACTATGGCCATACATGTAGCAGTTGGGCAGTTATATTTCCCATGACTGAGCATAAATAAATCACAGCAGAAGATAGAGACCATTGTGCTGTTCACACAATCAATAGGATACAGTTTCTGATTCACTGTATGTAATTAAAAAAAAATAAAAATCATGGTCTGTTGATAAATACTAATTTCTCCAGTCTTCCTTGTCTTTTTATTTTTATAATAATACTGTCTTTTTCAGCTTGGAGCTGCATAGTAAAGTTAGATGTGGGCTCTTCAAAGGAGAATCCAGAATATATAAGACGTTGCTGCATGAGGAGAATGCTGCAGCAATTTTTTTCTTAAAACATTTCTTACATATATTGCTTTAGATATTGTTGGTTGGGGTTTTCTTTGAGGGTTTCTCTGAGGCCCATGGTGAAAACATGACAACTAAATGACAAACCATGAGAATGAAATATAATGAAAAGAGGAAAAAAATGTCTTGGAGAAAGTGTCATTTTGTGTTGCAGCAAGTGAGAGTACTACAATAAATGAACCCAGACACACAAAAAAGACTTACTTTAAGCTGATTTTCAGATATTTTCATTTTCACCTTTAACAGCTTCTAGTGCTCAGAAATGATTAATTAAGCAATGTTACTGAAGCAGCTGTACAGCCTCCCTTGTCATTGGTGTCAGTGTTCTATTTCAAAATTCTTTGTATTAATACTGTCTCATTATCTTGAAGATTATGAAGGTATTGTTAGATTCATGTGTTCTACATGATATCTAACATAGTGGTGAAAGTGTCTTGGATTTGAATTTACACACACACACAGAATTAGCTTTAGAGTTCATTAATTGATCTTCATGTTTGCTGACACTTGACACTGCATGTTTTGTGCACCTTCTTTCATACATAATTTCTGACAGTTCACCAATAGGTATTAGTGCTGTCACTCTATTCCAGATGATTAACAGTAAATTTTGTAGGTAAAATTATATAATAGCCTTTAATATTGTGATTGATTCTTTCACTAAAGTTTGACTGTAGGTTGTTGGCCTTTCATTTTGCAGAATTCTTTTTGATCCCTAGTAGGTTTTTCTGTAATGCTGCTTTAGGAAAAAATCTTGTAAATTTCCTGCTAATACAAATGGTCAACATGATAATTGTAGCAATTATAGCCTGGTCTGAACTTTATTAAAAAGCTTTATTAAAAGCTGTATAGTTCTTAAATCAGCTTTTTTTGAGAAGTGTGTCTTCTCAGGGTGGCCGAGACTTTGGGTAGCTGCAGCAGAACTTTTTTGGTTCAACTTCCAAGCATAATCCCTTAAACCTGGTTGGAAAGAATCACCTGTGAAGTGGGAGGATAAATTCAGTATCTGTATCTATTTGATCTTCTGCTGAGATTGCAAAAAGAGCGCCAGTTGGTACCATCTGTGTTTATAGATTTTGCAATAGTATTCACTGGGAGATTATCTGAAAGCCAAATCAGTTTACATAGGTCAGTGAATTGCAGCTTGCAAGGCTTGTGTCTGGGATCATTGTAAACAGGTTTTTCAGCCTTTTTGTTGAACTTTCATTTGTCAAAACCTGACCTCATCACTGAAGTGCGTGGTGGTGATAGTGCGCCAGTTTTATATTTTGGCAAACACATTTGAGAGAAACCTTATTTTAATGGTTAGGTACTCTTGGTTTTTTTCTTAGCAGTATTAGTGCATATTGCTTAGATACATTCTGTGCAAATAGTAATTTTTAGGAGAGAAGGCTGTACTGAAAATACTTTCATTCATACATAGGGGTGGTGTTTTTTTCTGAAATCTTTAGTAAGTCATATATAAAGAGTGCTGTAAATATAGTTACTGTTCCTGCAATTCAAGTACCTGTAAAAGTGAAGGTGCTGCAGATAAGAGTACAGTTTGTCATATTTTAGAAGTTTACTGATGTTCTGCTTTCAGCTGGGTTAATTTCCTTCCTGGTAGCTGGTGTAGTGCTCTGTTTTGGGTTTAGTATGAGACTAATGTTGATAATGCACTGATGTTTTAGTTGTTGCTAGGCAATACTTATACCAAGTCAAGGACTTTTCAGCTTCTCAAGCTCTGCAAGCAAGTAGACTGGGGGTGCACAAAAAACTGGGAGGGGACATAGCTGGGACAGCTGACCCTAGCTGACCACGGGGATATTCCATACCATATGACAATGTGCTCAGCACGTAAAGCTGGGGGAAGAATAAGAAGGAGAGGGAATGATTGCAATGATGGCATTTGTCTTCCCAAGTCACAGTTACCTGTGATGGAGCCCTGCTTTCCTGGAAGTGGATGAACTCTGGCCTGCCCATGGAAAGCAGTGAATGGAATGCCCTTGTTTTGCTTTGCTTGCGTGAGTGGCTTTTGCTTTACCTGCTAAAGTGTCTGTGTATCAACCCATGAGTTCTCTCTCTTTTACTCTTCTGATTCTCTTGCCCATCTCACTGAGGTGGGAGCGAGTAAGCGACAGTCATGACACTAAAGCAAGATTTGTAGAGAATTTCTCAAGAGAGTTCTTTGTGTGTAAGGAATGTTAGCATCTTTCTGCACAACTGTTTAGTACTGATGAATAGTACATATTGAATTGTGCTTGAAATATAAGTATTGGAGGGTATCTCATCCAAATCCTCTAGTTCTCACACCTTTCTAAAATGCTTATTTCACAAAATAAGGCGGTAAGTATACCTGGTCATCGTGATAATTTTAGCAATTGTAACTTGATTTTGGAACAGACACCTGATAAACACTGAATGTCATTTTGCACAGGCAAGTCCAAGTAATTTAAAGTTTACAAGAAAATTTCAAATGTAAATTCTAGTCTAAATATGGTAATATGTTCTTTTATTTTAAATGTTGGGAATAATAACATTTTATATTCAGTCATATTTGTGGTATTGCTTCCGTGCTTTTAGAAAATTGTTTTAACTTGTAAGTTCAACATTAGGTGGTGGGTCAAATTGGGCATAATAATAAAAGTTTCATACATTCTTATGTCTCTTCTCTCTCTCTCTCTCTCTCTCTCTGCACTGATTTTTTGTCAGGCTAGTGTTGCTCTCATGTGGTTTACCTTTGAGGAGTTAACAAAGATCTCATTTTTCTCTGGTTTAGGTTTTCTTTAAGCTACTAATAGACATAGTACATGACAGCTGGCATGCAAGATATTCCACAGACTGCCCAGCTGATTGCTCTGCTGAGATGGTAGATAATTTAGCAGAGGTATCCACTTTGCAGAAATGTGCATGAGGTTTGTGTTGCGTATACATGTTTATTCAATCATTAGTCATGATCATGACTGCATAAAATCAGTGTAATTACCTTCAACCAATCTTTACATCTAAGTGACCCAGACTGCATTCCATGACAGCCCTGACAGCTTGAATTAGAGCTTGCCTTTTATCGCGGCCAGATTTGGAGTACAGAAATATCCAGCCTTTCTTGAGCTTGGTTAATGCAGGAATGGTACATGTTAATGTGAAAGATCCAATCTAAAACAGAGCCTTAGAAATACTCTGATTTATTGATGCTTGACCAGCACATATCAGCAGAGTTTACCTCAATTTTCTGTTGCACACTGTGTGCATTGCACAGTAGGTAAACGATCTGTCACTGTAAGAGTGCACTGGGAGTGTCTCACATGTACATGTGCACTGTACTCTGCATAGTATGCCTGTGCTTCCAAGACACATTTAAAGAATGTCCAGGCAAGATCAGGGAATAGAAGTCCACATTTTCAGCACAATGTCTCCAGCTCTTGACTGCTGGTCTCCCATTCTTTCCACAGGCTTCTTGGAGTTGGGCAGGGGAAGGATCTAAATGCAAAGTTTGTCTGAGCAGGTTGTAACCTAATTTTTTTCAAGGCAACCCTGTACTTCCCTTTAACCCCCCACTTTTATTTTGTTGTTGTTAAATCGGTGAAAAGAAGCGATTCGCCTTAGGTCCCCGAAAGATCAGAAAAATATAGGATTGAAGAGACCTTATGCAGTCATCTAGTCCCTTCTTCTATGTCAGGTTAGGATCATCCATATCTGTCATCTGTGACTTTTCTAAGGAACTCAATGGTCTCCCTTACATCATCATGCTGTGGGGAAGTTTTCTTTTCGTATTATCCAATTCACACCTTTCCCGTTGCAATTTAACATCACAACTGCTCATCCTACATCTGTCTTGGACACAGCAAGTAGCTGTTTTTCTTCTCACACTGTGTTTTATTAACTACCGTAGCCTCCTGTTTCTCACCTCACAGGTGCTGGGTTTTGTGCACCAGTTATTTTTGTTGCTTTTCTTTGAGTTACTTTGATTACTTCACATCTATTTTTTGTTCGTCCAAGTTAAGACTGTGTTCCCCTTAAGGCTTTAATGATGTTGAATAAAGCAGAACAGGATCCTCTTTATACTTACTAACACAATGAGGATGTTTTTTTCAGCACTGTGACTCTTTTTCATGGTCAGGCAGTGATCCATCAGATCCTCATCCAAAGATGCTTTTCTAAGACATTACTCTCACTGATCACTTTATAGCTGGCTATTTCTGCCTAACTGTAGCATCTTGCACATGTTTTTACTAAAGATGACATTGTTTTTTCAGGTAATTCCTCCAGTTAGTCATTTTGAGCTCTCATGTTTTTCTCCAATAAACAAGCTACCTTTTCTAGACTAACATTGCCTGGTTATATAATAGCTTACTTTATCACATCATACAGACCCTGAAAATACTGAAACAAGCATTCTTCAGAAATATTACCTGAAAAAAGGGACAAATTTTTTAACTAAGTCTCTTTTTTTTCCTGTGTGTAATGAACCTTTTCAGGAAAAGAAATATAGAAGAGAGAGAATTTTAGGAGAAAGTATTTTCTGTGCAGTGTAAATGGTTTAAATTAGAAATGTGTATTGAAGAATCTGTGGTAGGAAAAAATCACCGTATTCCCGGTTGTCTTGTGGACTGGGGAAAGCAATTCATGTCACTTGTAATGCTCAGTGGGAAACTATCTTTCTCCTCCTGTCTTTCTGTTAATTTACAGGTGATGGAGGTAAATATTTTCATAAGAATCTCTTGGCCTTCGTAATTGTCTCTTTTTTGCAACATTAATAGTAGTTCATTTTATAATGAAAATTGAAAAATGCACTTTCAGGAGTAGTAGGTGTAGTTAAAAAGGTACAAGTTGTATGTGAAAGAAAAAAACAGAAAGGTCAAATTCTGGCAGAAATAAATGTCCATCAGAACTCAGGTTAGAAAAGAATTTGAGGAGAAAGTCTGCTGCAGAGGACCAGCAGATAACTGAAGGCTACAGAAAAGGGGAAGGCAAGGCACTGGCAAGGACAGCCAGAGATGCATTAACACCTTCCTTACAAAGAACAGTTAAATTGCTGAATAGAAGAGACAACTGGGGATGCAGTGATAGTTTTATAAAAACAGGAATGGCATGGTGAGGGGCTTAGGGATCAATTGTTCATTTTCTCTCCCAGCAGAAGAACTAATGAGCGTGAAAATGAACTAGCAAGTCTAGCAGGTGTTGGATTTGGAGTAGCAAAAAGAGGAGTTCTGTCATGCACATATATTAAGTTGTGTAACTCCACAGGATGTTGTGGATACTGAAAATCTATACTGATTCAAAGTGAGACTGGCCAAATTGAGTGGGGGGAAAAAAGAGTCTGTAGGGGATTATTAAATTCATAAGCATGACCTCTGGCTTTGAAAGTTCCCAAGCTGCAGATTATTGGAGAAGAGCGTATTTGGGGAAAGTATGACTACATGCTTACACTATTCTTATGCTCTTCCCCAGACATCTGCTTTTTGCTGCTCTTGGAGACAGAGGTACTGGGTAGAAGATTAGACCTGGCATAATTTTACATTTGTCTTTTTAAATTGTAAAAACTCAAGACACATTTTTCTTTGAGTTAGCAGCTCAGGGTAGCATCTGCAAATCTTGTACTTTTTAGACCAAAAGTCTCCAATCCATTTTCCATATAATTTAAGACAGAAGTACTTTTTTAATAAAACACAAAGATTACCAGGAACATTTGTCTCCTGCCAGTTGGCGTCAACTGCAAATTATGTTTCATTTCAGTCATGCTAAACTGCCAGATGAGATAATACATATTGTCTCATTTAGGCAATCTAAGCAGCTATGTCTGTAATCCCAATTTGGCTTTTCTGATTTATTTTCTACTATACGTGTGTGAAATTGCATTAATACAAAAGTTTTTTTGTTTCTCTGCCCATCTCCCTTCTACTGTAGATGCATTTTAACTGCTTACACGAGCACAGGCTACATGAGCGTCCCTCCAGAGTTAAAGTTTGAAAGCTCTTAGATCACCAATGGGGACAGAGCAGTATAGAGGGAGAAGGATGCTGTGTTATTTCTTAACCTATAGACACTGATTTACTGGCTTGAGTTAGAGTGTTGATTCAATGATACTTGTTTAGGGTACTAGTCAGCAGATCAAAAACCCATAACCACACACGTAAACATAACTTTTCATCTCCAGTTTTATTGTTAACCTTATACTAGTGGGTTTTCTGCTCTGTCAGATATTGTTCAGCTCTCTATGACCCTTACAATGCCTGAACAGGTATTGTTTGTACTTCTTCAGCTGGTGTGAAGTCAGCATGAATGCAGCATCCTATGCTCATGCAAACTTAAACATGATTGTGTCTGCATCTGCTTAGGCATAGATTTGCATGGTGATCATACCAAATGGTAATCTGGCATTAATGAAGACACTGCCATGTGTTGCACATGCCCTCTTTACTTTTCTGTCATGTATTAATACGTTTAACATACTTCCGCTGGTTTTCCAAAGTGACTATGGGGGTTAAATTAACGATATCTTTCCCTCCAGACTCTTATCAGTGGGCTTCTTCATGTCTTACCCCCTAAGTGTTTCCTCTCTTCTTGTAATGCCAAATAAACAATTATATGCTCCTTTTCTCACTGGTTTGAGGCATGAGGGAATGTGATTTTGACTGAAGGTGGAAAGCCTGTGCTGTGATTATAGTGCCAGTGAGGGTTTTTTGTAGCAGGTATTAGACTGTTCTGTGCTTGAGTTCCCAGATTTACCCTGTGCTGCTGCAGTGGCATCTGAGTTAAAGAGGCAAGGATTGTGCAGGTTAGGAAGTTCCATCCTGAGCCCCTGTAGTCTGTTCCTGCATCTGCTGCTGGTGTAGATTGATCATGCTCCGTTTGTTTCACAAAGCAGAGTGGGCATTATTGAAATATGTGGCTTTGGAGGTGGAGAATGAAAGGCAACATTTGGGTTTGTGTAGGTGAGACTATTGAAGTTTCTTGTAAATAATTGTGAGTGCTGTTTTGTTGTTGTTGGGATGTTTGTATATAGTAACTACTTTGATCTCTGCACACAGATTGAAAGTTGATTAATGTTACTACAGCGAAGTTGCTTTGTGACTACCTTAAGAATGGACTCTAGAAAAACCCAGAAGTATTCTTGTTTTCAAATATCATCATCCAATACCTGCAAATATTTGAACTGATGATGTATTTGCATATAGCAAATAGAATTCTCTTCTCTGAAGGTTTATTAAAGCTGTGCCAAATGCAATTAGTCATAGTCAACAGCATTACAGCTGAGTGTTTTGGAACTGATAAGGCAAGTTAACTTTTCTGTTTAGACAGTACAGTTGTCCAACTCTTCTCTTGGACTAAAACACCTCTCCTGTATGGACAGGGGAAGATTCATCTGTATCTTTAACTAATTATATGTAGAAGTATATCAGGTAACATGAAGCTAATCTTTAGATATCTAACTGCCTTTTAGCTGAAGAACAGTATAAGGTTCTTTGCCAGAGATTCAGGGAATGTATCTGAAGGACTCATACTTCACATACGATCTGTGAAAAAAAGAGATCTTTTTAATGGTTTTTCTCCATTTAGCCTTTTGCTATTGAATTGTGCTACAAAAGAAAGAAAAAATGGTCTTGTTTCTATCTATCAATTAATCGATTGATTAATCATTGACCTCAGATATATTATTTATGATCATGATTCTTCTTCTAAGACAGTACTTTTAAGGAGAAAGCTAATAATAATAAGGCGTATCTGACAAAGTTGTCAGACACTATTTTATTCTCCATTCTATATTATACAGTACTTAAAGAAGTCTGAATGTCTCAAATACACATGTCTACACACAGTTCTAATGTCTTAAAAATAATTTAATAGCCAATTAGCAAATCTTCCATTTGAAGTTTTTCATGATGAATCCATATCTATAATCATAGAGTTCTCTGCCAAGGGATAGTCTACATTTGCAGGCTTCACTTTCCATTCATGCTTGCACTTCTGACTAAGTAGAATATATTACTTTATCGAGTACTTTTTTTTTTGTCTGTGAGGATGAAGTGTTCAGATTTGCCTCAAACAAGCCAGATAATTTGAAAAACAAATATCTCTCTTTCCAATGTACTTTTTTTTTTACTGAAAGTCTGAACAGATACTGATCAAAATGAATGCTATCATTACTCACTTGAGTTTTTCTGTGTCTGATAATGTGAAAGGTTATTAAATTAGTGGTTAACTAAAATCCAGTACCTCAGACTTGTGTGTCTGGGCTGAGGCATCATTTATTAGCTGAAGAGAGTAGTATGTGTGTATCCATCTTTGTAACATATTCCACACTGTCTCTGAAGTCCTCAGACATTACAGCCCATATGGCGAAGGTATTGGTCTGATAATTGAGGAATGGACAATTACAGTCCCAATGTATGGTGAAGCAGTTTGCAGTCTGGGAGGAAACAAAATTACTTGCTACTTATTTTTGGTCTGACTTAGACCATTATGTGTCCCTCTTCAGTCAAATTCTCAGAAATATAAAGTTTCTTTTTTAGACAACAGTGTTTTGTTTTTAATGTTAATTTCCTGTGGTTTTCTGCACAACCTGGGAAGCTCAGGTCATCACTATGTATCTTATTTAGAGAGGAAGCAGGTATGATCAAGCATTTGTTTTTTCTAAAGGAATAGTAATTTGGAAGAATAACAAAAAAACATTACATGAAATAGTAACAAACAAGCATTGGCTTAATATTCAGAGATGTATACAGTCCTGTGCATGGGCATTGTCTTCATAAAGAGAGGAGAAGGCAAGATGGTTCAAGTGACAGTGCAAAGGTGGATGCAAGGACTTAGCAAATGCCAAAATCTGGGCTCCTACTGGCAAAACCCACAGATCTCTCACCCCAACAGCTTCTCTTTGTGAGCTCCCTTGCTCAGGGCAGGGAGTGCTCTGTTATCTTTGGATCGCCACAGGCATCTTGATTTTGCTTGAGAGAAGCAAAGAAAGTATCTCTTAATTTGTTTTTATCGCATTACTTGATGATAGAAATAGTCTGTCTGCTGGTCTTGCAGGGAAGATAGTGTCCTGCTTAAAGAATAATAGATATGTCCACCTACCTGTTCTGTCTGCTCACCACCGGCAACTTGCTAAAGTCTCTTTGCTGTACACTACTGTTCTGTTTTTGCATATAACTACTGTTCTGTTTTTACATGTAATTCTAAATTAATTATTTGATCCTGGAGGAGTTATATGTCCCAGTAGCTTTGAATTTAAGTAGTTCAAATTTTGTGTTTCTGTTGTTTTAACGTGTGCATGCCGTTACTCTATTAATGTTTTGGTAATGTTGTAATAGTCTCTGTTTATGAACCAAAAGAGAAATGAAAATTGCTGTTCAGCATTGTCCTTAGTGAGTAGAGGCTGATTTTAAGCTTTGAATCTTATTTTTTCCATGAACTATATTTTAGTTGTTTTTGTGTGTGTGTTTTCATTTGACTGAGATAAAGTTTTAAAGTGGAAGATGGCTATAGTCAGCATAACCTGTCTATGCTGCAGAAGCTGGATTTTGTTTTTCTGTTTGGTTCCTCCGCCCAGCCCGTTTTCTTCTTTGAAGTTCACGTGCTCTCACACTGGAGTAAGATGCAGGACCTGGTCCCTCCCCCTGGATTATGGCTCTGCTGAGAGCCAAGTTTTTGAATGGCTTCTATGTAATCTGTCTTATTTTGAAGATAGGGTACCTTTGGTTTTCAGAATGGGCAGACATACCTAACCTGTCAGCCAGTTGGAGGAGAAGCAACTGTTGAATGAAAAATTCCATATTCCTTCTTCTGTAATTTAGTGTGATCAGGAAGCAGTTGATTTTCCTTTTGCATGTTGGTTGGGATGTTTGTAATTTGTAGGCTGGCACAAGATGATCCATACCCACTTCTGTGGTTGCTGACTGGGGTTGAAAGAGCTTTGCAGTTCTGAGGGCTTTTGCATGTTGAAGTTTAAAAAAATAAATGAAGCAGCCAGCAAAAGACTTTCTCTAGAAATGGTTTTTTTTCTCCTCTTGCTTTGGAATTATTGGGGAGTATAAGCCTGTGGAGAGGCCTGTAGCTATTCCTGCATCCTCAAATGCCACTGGGATAGCTGGCATCCAGTCTGGCAATGGTAGTAGTTCTTGAGGTGCTGGTAACCATTTGGTGAATGTCTCTCTCTACTTTTCTAGTCATATGTAAGTGATCTGAGTGGGTGAGTTGCTTCATCACTAATATGTGTGACTTTCTGGACGGAGTGTGTGGTCCAAGAGACCTCACAGATTTCCTGGACGTGGCCTATACTGTAATTGTGTCTGTTATTTATTATATCCTTTCAGAAAGAGAAGATAAACTAGTTTCCCTAATGACTATGTTTTTTCATGTGCTTAAATGAGTTTCTGCCTTTAGAGGGGAGATATTTTGGCTCCCTTTCACTTATTTTTCTGTATACTAATGTTTTTGCTCAGCTCAGCTGGAAGATTCACCACCTACACATTGGTTTGTTCCAGCACAAGACAGATAGCTGCTTAAATATGTGAACAGTTAAATTTTTAAACATGTGCACTGTCTGGAAAATATTCTAAAAGCAAGTGGTTGCGCGTTGCAATTTTTATGGTATTTAGTATTTATAATAATGTGATTGCTTGTTACAGTGGTAACTTTTGAGATGTACTTTGAGTCTTGCAAAACACACAGTCTTAATTTTGTTTGATTGGACATGTGAAAAAAAGTTTGATGATAATTGATGTGATTTCATAAATAATTTTTAGAACTCACAGTTTGGTCTTTTGCAGAACTAATTCATAATTTTTCAGGACAGAAATCTGTGAAGGAAATAGCACCAGAGATAGACATCATGGTATCATCCCTCATTCGGCGTCAAACCTTCCAAATTAAATAAGGGAAAGAAACACATTGTATTGAGTTTTATCTTGAAATATTTTTTAATGCTCTGCAGCTATGCAGTTTAAACTAAATAGAAAATGGGTCTGGGAAACCTAAAAACTCTTAGTATTTAAGGAACCCTGAAAAATACATAAGATCCGAGTTTGAGGTACTAATGAAAAAAGATCAGTTCCAGTTGTCTGCAAAAATATTCTAGTGACCAAAAAAGGGAGAAAATAAAGAGCGGTTCTTCCCTATCTTATAACACACTTCTTTGTTCTGGAGTACATTTACATTTGTTTGAATTGCAAGCATTTCAAGGTGCCTGTTATGAAAAGATGTTGATGGAATCAAAGGAATTAAGAAGAAGGTGTCAAAAGGATCAAAGGATTGGTGGGATGATTTACAAGGAAAACAAAACTACTCTTAATGTTTTTGTTAAACAGTGGTGACATTACATCAAAAAAGCAAGGTGATAATAGGATGACATGAAGAAAATGTGGGATGTGTGTCAGTGTTACTTTGTGTATTGAAATAATTTTCTCTGGAACTGTTTCCTGTCAAATATCAAAAATTGCATTAGTCAGATATGATAAAATTAAATAGGATGCTTTGTTCAGAAAGCAATGCTGTAATGAGCAGTCCTGCATTGACCTAGACAGAGCAGACTGTCTGTTCCCTATCTCCAGTTTCTAAGAACAACTTGTGGGGTTTGTTTTGTTTTTAGATGAACTTTAGCTTCATTGGTGCTAAAGTTCACTAGTTTTTGAACTTGTGTTAGAAGTTGTAATGGAAATATTTGCTGAATATTGATCTTAATATACAGAATCTGTTATGCACCTCAGAACTTAGATGTGTAGGTTTGTAGTTAACTCTTTTACTCTCCATGTCTGGGAAGTTTTTCCATTTCATGCATTTAACCTGGCATGTTTTCCTTTTTTTTCCCTCTTTTTGTTTTTCTGTTTTGTTTCATGTAATGATGCAATCAAGCCTGTCATTCGTGTCTCATCTCTTGAGGCACATCAGTCATAAGCAGAGAGAGGTCACTGAGCTGGATGAATTGCAAACCTGCTGCTCCCATCTTCCTCAGTCTTGAGGACTCCACAGTCTTAAAGGCAGCAGGATGTGGATGCTTCACCATGTGACTGGAGGATGCCTGCCAATCATGAATCCAGAGGTCATACCCTACCTGTTATATTAACCGGATTTATACGTTTTGACTGTATGAGCATATGCACATGTAGTTATTTACAACTGAATATTTGAGAAGCTGTGTGTCTGGCAGTAACCGAAAGGGTAGACACTTCATTTTGTCAAACATCCACCAGACCTATTTCTGCAATTCATTTTAGGTGAAGCTCATTTGAAGTCACTATTATCTTAAAAGCATGGACAACTACTGGAGTCTTATATATTTTGGATAGGGATGGTACAGCTGGTAGAAGACTTCCCGGTCTTTCATGTGGGATGATGTCAAGAGGTGGTTCATATAATCATTCACTGGAAACTTTAAATGTAACCAACAGACAATGAACTACATCAAACAAAACAAGCAGCTACGACCACTGCTTTAAACAACAGGGAAATGTTAATACAGATTTTTTTGAACAAGAGAAACAGTTGAGTTATTTCCATTCCCTTTCCAAAACCTCATAACTGTATCCCTTCATATGAATTAATGAGTACGACTCACAATGTGCTTCTCAGATAGCTCAGTGACCAACCACATGGTAGTCATACATTCTTCTGGTGTTTCCTGGAGAGGTGGGTTTGGCACACCACCAGGAAGTGTGGTTTATTAAATTAATTATCTATCGTAAATGCAAATTTTGAAGTTATGAGGCACTTGCTTACTCCCAGTTTTTAGGCAACTTTCTGCTTTTATTTTTAGTTTGTGCATTTACATTTGATACTTTAAAAAGATGAATGTTACCCCAAAAGTGAACACAATTAGTTCCTAAAGGCAAAGTTAGTTTATCCCTTTTTACAGTTATTTTTTCATTGTGTTGGTGAACTACTAGACTTTTTAATTGCATGAATGGTTTGAGTTGGTTGAATTTTGAAGAAGGAACCAAATCCTCAGCTTCTCTGTATTCTGGCATGGCTACTATTGAGAAAAAGTGCTTCTAAGAAACATCAGTATTCTGAAAAATAACTGAGGGATATTGTTGTGTGACTAGTAAAACATGTATGGTGTCAGTTGGTCTTTCATTTACAACTAGGCATTTGACCATGAAAATTTAGCACACATTCTGTAAATTTCTAACACCTTATGTAGTTTTATTCTAAAACAGGCTCTAGTGTTTTTATTTTCCTCTTATAAACAGATGAAGATGCAAAATTAGATTTCAAATTGGAATTTCCTGTGTTTAGACAGGAACAAAACAGCAAAAAATTGAGCCACCTTGACTGGGTGGTGTCAGTTTCTTGATAAAATGTCAAGTATTGATTTTTATATTGAAAATATACCTGTTAAGGGGAACCTATCTGTCTTGTTTCAGCTGAAATAAAAATACTTGCTTCAAAGGTGTGCACGTTCACTTTGGTACCTTGAATTTTTTTATCTCCTATGTCTGGCAGTTCTTCAGACCCTGTATTTATTATTCTTTTAGTCAATTAATAAAGCTAATATTGAGCATTTGAGAAAAAAAAGAGTGCAGATAATAGTGAAAGGAGAGAGATATTTACTTAAGAGATCTATTGCTGTTTTCAAGGAAACATAAGCTGACCTATGTGCTGTGTATGTTAGTGCGTTTTTCATATGCACTTCATGTTTCTACATTTCCGCATTCTGAGCATTTGATCCCATTTTGTGGCACTTTTGATTAGCTTTTGGCATCAAGATCACATAAGTCTCCCATGTGCAATGGAGAACTCTTGAAATTTTATTCTTTTCCCATCCTGAAACACAAGTTTGCCTATAGGAATGTGATCACTGACCAAGAAATTGTCGTGCTTAAATTGGTGCTTCTTGCAGATACAGCACAGTGTTATCCTTTTTTTTTTTTTTAAGGTCAGTCTGACTTTGATAGAAGAAGAATGTTCTGAGACTGCCTGTCAGCAGCTTTGTAGAGGGCATCCAGCACAGGGAGGTAGTCATGAACAGGGCACATTTTCAATCACTTAACAAAGCCTAATTCCATTTATTTATTTTATTTACTTATTTATTTAATGGAGCATTGAAGGCACAAATGCCAATTCTTAAAACATGGTAAGTCTATATAACAGTTACACCATGAATTGTCTGTGATATACTTTCAGGTGTTTTCAGGAGACCTGTAATTGCTAGTGTGATAGGACACAGTTTTAATTTTGGGGTTTAAAAAACAAATAAAAGGAACTGGAATATGTTAAGTGTTGCTATGAGCATTCTGTCTACTTTTCTTTCTCTTCAGTAGGGATTGCTGTTTAAGGTTGTCTGGAGCTTATTTTTTTTAAGGCCGTAACAGTGTTCTTGTTGATGAGAGTTTGGGGTTTTTTTAAAGTTACCTCAGAAGTTGACTGGCATTTAAGAGATGCAATCTTCTTTTCCTTTATAAAACTCTGCCTACTGACTATAGAGGAAAATACCAGCATCAATTATAACAGGAACTGATGCTAGAAATTTAAGTAACTAGGAATAGCTATAGGCAACCTTTAGCTATATATTGATATTTCAAGTTTATATGAATCTGTTGATCTAAAATGGAAGAAAATTACTTTTCTCAAAGGTGTTGAAAGACAGATGACCCATATGGCAGTGATGGTGTTCCAATACCATAGATATCTGATTTCAGTTTATAGAGGGATTATGCAGGGTAAAAGGAAGTGAATTGAAATGTATGATTTCCACCTATCAAGATTATACAGGATATATATACTTAGGATCACATAGATGAGAAGAAATTAGTTCTGCATGTGCAGAAATGGAGATGGTAAGCTGGAAATTTGATTAAAAACCCCAATCCAGCATAGCCATTGTAGTCACTGTTAAAGCCCTTTTCCAGCAGCAGCTGCTCCATGCGGGTTTTCAGTTGTCTTAAAATTCTGAAAGAACATCCAGGCACTTTCTTGATGAATACTTTGAGAGCACAGAATTGCTAGAGGGCCTCTGAGTCCCAAAGTCTGGCCTTCAGCTGCTGAATGCAGCTATACAGTAGATTTTTAATTTTAAGAGATTTGCAGAGTATCTTTGCTCACCTTGACACACATCTCAGAATGCTTCCCAGTGCCACCTATTAAACTTTAGACGTCTGCTCATTTCTAGGATACACAGTGTATCTGTATTAAATCTGAAATACACAAGAAGTTTGATTTTTGCATTAATTCTTTAGTTCATTAGGGTAGGATAATAACCAGTGTTCTCAGAACTCAATTTCCTCCTATTTCACCTCACAGGTGACTTCAGTATTTGGACAGTGATGAGAAGTCAGCTACAAATCTTGTTTAGAAGAAGTCAAGACTCTGCCCCATAGGTGTGATTATCCTGACCGCTGTATTGAGGGCTGTTGAGTTTTTGGTATAAGGACTGAATCTAACTGCAGCATTACAGTTGGAGCATTACTCAATAGGAAAGGAATAACTATAAATGAGAGTGCAAAACCAACCTGTTTTCACAAGTCTATAACAAAACTGATTCCAATCCAGTAACTCCAGCCGTAACAGCATCCTTTAAAATCACCAAGGCCAAAGAAAGTATGTCCAGAAAACTTGGAAAAGCTGAGCAGTCAGTTCTCTGCTCTGTTAATGCTATTTACATCCCCATCCTCACCACTTTTCCTACAAATTTATTGAATTTTTTTCTTCTGGAGAAGTTTCAGAGACTAGAGCATGACACAAGTGTTCTGTCTCTAGTTTATTAGATAACGTGCGATGAGTTAGTGTATGACAGACTTGTGGGCTGGATCTGTGTTTTGTTATGAGCTGCTGGGGAGGAGAGGCTAGGAAGACAGCTGAATGTACAGATGTGTGAGTGATCTGTGCTGTCAGCCCTGAACAGTCGGAATGCTGTTGCTGCCTGAGAAGGTAAGAGTAGTTGACGGTGGCAGGCAGTGATACACCAGAAATGGTCACTGGCTCCCATCACCAGTAGTTTCAACCTGACCTTCTGCATCAAGTTGTGGTAGGCAGCAATATTTTGCTCCTCAAGGAGTGGGTGCTACCTGGAAGCCACACTCTTCTTCCTCCAAGGTGCTGGGTGGACTGGATAGAAATGCTGGAAAAACCAGATAGGGGGGAGACTGGGTTGTCTATGATGAGATGTAGGCACTGGAATAAGTGTATAAAACTGATACTAACTGTTACTGTTTGGGGAACATTTGTCTGATGAAATTAACTTGGTATTTTTTTCATGTGAAGTGACAAGTTCAGTTGATGAATAAAGGTGTAATAGGCTTAGGTGAAGTACTTAACATTTCAACAGCCTTTTGTGTTCACAAAGTAAATCAAAGCAAAATCAAAGTATCAGTTTTGACCTGGCTAACTGACAGATGTAATGCAACTGTAACTATGGAGCTGTTTGTTTACCTGGGTTTGCAGATAAGCTGCTAGCTCTTTGCTTATTGTTTTACTGGTGACATAAAACAAAAAATCACATTACTTGTGCGAGCCTCTGAAGAGTCACAAAACCAGAGATTGCAAGACCCTAAAGGACCCCTGTGGTCAGGCAGCCTGACTTTTAGGCGGCGGAGGCATTGGAATATTTCTGGATTAATTCTTGTTTAAAATGCAATATAAAAAGAGCATTCAAAAATTACCAGTGATGGAAAAAAAATCAACTCTTTCCCTGCCAGTGACAGAGCATTTAGTGGAATGACAAGGGAAAGAGATGGTGATGTGGACACGTTGATAAGCTGAATCTGGTTAATGACAATTCTGAAGTTAGTCATCCTGATGGGAAATATAAGTAGCTGCCATGGGTTACTCATGTCATGTGGAGATGTGGCACATGTTGAGGGTCACAGCAGATAATCAGCTCAACCTAAGTTCTCAGTACAGCAGGATGTGAGAAAACAACTGTCACAATTCCTGGGTATAAAAATGCGGTGCTCTGCCTGGGAGTAGAGATAATATCATGTATTTGGCACTGGTACAGCTGCTACTGGAATAACCTGCTAATGTCTATGAATCAAAGATGATGTTGACTGTGATCATAGAAGAGCAAGAAAAACCTATACAGTGGTTTGAGGTAAGGTGTCAGAAAGTTAGGGGCAATTCTAGAATCAAGATTACACTTTTTTTCCGCCTGAAAAATAAACTGTAATTCAACAATGAATTGTTTCAGGAAAGTCATATGGCTTGGGTTACGTGGCAGTCCTTCCTTTCTAGTTCTATAAGGTATGAATCTGGTCCACAGAATTGTAGAATAGTTTGGTTGGAAATTACCTTTAAAGGTCATCTAGTCCAAGCTCCCTACAATGGGCTGGGACATCTTCAACTAGATCAAGTTGCTCAGAGCCCTGTCCAACCTGACATTGAACATTTCCAGGAATGGGGCATCCACCACTCTCTGGACAACATGTCCCATTGTTTCACCACCCTCATTGTAAAAAACTTCTTCCTTATATCTAATCTGAATCTGCCCTCTTTTAGTTTAAAGTGATTACCCCTAGTAAATGGATATTTTACAAGAGCATGTCACTATATGCCCTTGTAGAAGTCCCCCTCCAGCTTTATTCTAGGCCCCCTTTAGGTACTGGAAGGCTGCTATAAGCTCTCCCTGGAGCATTCTCTTCTCTAGGCTGAAAAACCCCAACTCTCTCAGGCTATCCTCACAGGGGTGGTGCTCCAGCCCTCTCATCATTTCTGTGGCCTCCTGAGGACCCGTTCCAACAGGTCGATGTCCTTCCTGTCCTATCCTGTGAGGAACCCCATAGCTGGATGCAGTATTCCAGGTGGGGTATCATGAGAATGGAGTAGAATCACCTCCCTCAACCTGCTGGCCACACTATGTTTCTAGCTCTCTGTATTTGCATAGGGAACATAAACCAATGGTTTTCATGTGTCAGATTCTTGGCTTATCTGTACACCAGCACACTCATGAACACTTAAATCCCTCAAGGGCTTACTCTTCGGGAATTTGTCCTGATTAAAAAAAAAAAATGCTGCTGAAGTTGATTGAGCTACAGCACTGTTGTTATGTCAGTCAGGATCATCTGTGTTTTCTACCTGGCTGTGCTTTCTACCCTGGTTAGCTCTTCCACTGTGGATAGTCCCTCCTGCAGTGCAGTCACCTACATATCAATGCAGTTATTGACACATTTAGCTGGCCAGATGGACCCTACTAGTGCTTAACCTTGACAGCAACTGGTGGCCTAGAGTTTTTCCCCCATCACAAGCTTGAACACTTTTTTGGAGACATCTCCCGTGTGAAATAATTCATTCTTGAAAAGCTGAATGTAATTGAGAATGTCCATAAATCCAGATGATTTCTATAGGTATATTAGTCTTTGATAATAAATCGTGGCAGCTGGGGGATTGCATTATTTATACCTTCAATGTCATATTTCCAGGCTGAAATGCTACATAGGTATTTGATTTCTTTAGAAACAAAAAGATGTCTTCCCAGCTGCAATGCACAACTCCTTCAGACTGAAAGAAAGATAACTTTTTTTGAGCTTTTGTCATTGTCATTCTATTGTATGTCAATGATAGGTGCTAGTTTTGGCATGATCTCATTAGCTGAGCACTTCCCAGCTCTATTTGAATTTTAAGCCTTCTCTTTCTAGCATGACTTCTGCTGTTTCACACACACACACAAATAAATCACACAAATAAAAAAAGTAAGTAAAATTTTTGTCCTTTTTTGCCCTTCCCAGACAAATTATTTTAGTTTGAGATCATTTGTGGTATAGTAAAATAAAACCAAACCTTGATCTGATGAATGTTTTGAAGAAAATTCTGTGTACTGAGTTATGCTGTGAAATAAAGCCTTCATAATTCACTGATTTAAATATAAACTTCTAGAGACACATCTGGATATTTAGTTTTAAAATAGATACTTTATTAGCTGATGTAACCCATTTCACATGTCAAAAAAACTCCAAAACCCATGCCTTAACAATGTAGACTTACTATTATTTTCCAAAAATTGTAGTTCAAAAATGGGGTAAAAATGCAAAATTAAGTTAAAATGCTAGAAGTATAAAGCTGAACTGTTTTCAGTTCATGTTATGATTTTTCAGTGTGAGTGTGCAGTGGCTTTTACCTAATGAGAAAAGGAGTAATAAGGAGAAAAAGAGGAATAGTCAGTTCTTTCTAGCAATTAACTGATATGTCTGCAGGATGATAATTAAAATGAGTCATGGATGTAAAGGGAAACTGAATCTTTCCCTTGACTCATTTTTCTTCCATAAGTTTATTTTCAGAATGTCTTGCTTTCAAATTCTGCCAGAAATTGATATACAAGTATATTAAGTCGTAAAAGTGCTGGGTGCAGCTTCAAAGCAACTCTGTGTTCGAATCCTATGTAGCACTGAAAAATTTGCCACTGATTTATGTTACTTGATCTTAGAGCATGCAATGTTTGTAGAGTCGGTGGAGAAAACCAGAGATCTCCAAGGGAATGGTGAAGGTTGCAGAATTAGCCCATGGAAACAGTTGCTGCTTGTTGCCTGCCTACCTTTGGAGTGGAAGTACCTGGCTAGTTGGTGCTGGTCATCTCTGCCAGCATGGGATCCTCTCCTGAGGATGTGTAGGTAAAAGATCTGTGCCTGCCCCATAGTCCTACAGCATATTGGTTAAAGATGTAGTGCCATAACCTCCCTTGGTCTGCCAGTTTGGATGCTTGCACTGAAAATGGATGGAGCTGTATTCACATCTTTTTGCAGGCTGGGGGACCCACAGGCAGTCACCACCTGCAAGTGCTGTGTCTTCACCATCTCAGGTCACAGAATTGTCAGAAGGAGAGCAGTTGGGGAATTCTCCCATCTTAGTAAAGCTGACCCACTCATTTTGAGAATAAGAAAGCAATGAGGAAGGAAAAAATGGTCGAAAGAACCCCATTTTGTGGGACTTTTTAGGTGTTACCTGCAATTGGGAGTGGGAAGTTACCATTTCTCA
Source organism: Manacus vitellinus (assembly GCF_001715985.3). Lineage (NCBI taxonomy): Eukaryota > Metazoa > Chordata > Aves > Passeriformes > Pipridae > Manacus > Manacus vitellinus. Next base: position 11,200,709 of record NW_021939324.1, on the reverse strand, counting down.
TCTCTATGCATAGGAGAATGACTGGTTTTAAGTGACTTCTTAAAAATATAAAAAACATAAAATGTCCAGTGGGTCTGGGGAATGTGAAGCATCACATCCATCTCATGATCTAATCAGAATTTCATGTTGTTACCTGTGACTGCTGATGATGGATGCTGTTAGGCTTCTGATACAGGAAAAAAATGCATGTGAAAAGCACCCACGTTTTGGCACCAGTGAAAGAAGCTCTCCAGCCCAACAAAGAGCTGCCTGCTGAGCTGTCAGTGCCCTGGGGGAGGCTGGCAGGCTGGCTGCTGCACCGTTGTCTCCTTAGATGTGTATTTCAGAAACAAACTTCCTCCCAGTTCTAGTTTTAGGCGTCAGCACGAGCAACTTGATTTTAACTTTGCAACTCTAACTGTCAACTCTGTTGAAAATTTCACTCACAGTATCATCAGAAAAACAGACTTAACTGCTGTTGGCTAGTATATTTTGGAAGTGTATCATGTGATGTGTCCTTTGTTTATCACTTAGATACATTCTCATAGTAAAGGCTTGATTATTTTCAAGGAGCTGAAAAACAGTGGATCCAGTGGCTTGCTATGCCTGACTGCTTTCTATTAAAGATCAAAGGGAAATAACCTTGGTTTACTTTAACATGCTAGGATTAAAAGTAAAATTCAGCAATTGTTTTGCTTTTGGTGCTTGCTTAAAAATCTTTACTTGGAGCTGTGCTAATATATGTTAGTTTTTTCAGAGAGCTTGACAGAAATAGATTTTTTTATTTTTAAGTTTTGCTTTCTAAAATTGATGTTCCTCTTCTGAAGGAATATAAGAAAAAAGCTCTGCTTTCTGTTTCTTGGAAAAATGAGATTTGTCCAGCAGTTGAGTTCAGATGTTTGACCGGGTGAATTTTTCAGAGATTGTTTTCTTGCTAGGTAAGATTGTAAAGACTTTATTTGAGAAAATTGGTTTAAATTAAATTCTTGGACCATAAAGAGTCAGAAATAGCAGACCACCAGGTTCCTAGTTATAATTAAAGTAAATATTAAAAAAGTTACTTTGTGTGTAAATGTTGCCATTTGCTAGTGGCTGTTGTGTTTATTTCCACATCAAAGCAAGTGAGCTGCAAATAGGGTTTTTTTAAGTAACTTTCTGCACACTGTAAATGTTAAAGTTTAAACACATGGAATCAAGGGGTTAACTTCTCTTTGGTTATTCAGACTGGTTAAATATTTTGTCAATTAAGAAGCAGCAGATTTTATCTGACCCACTGGAGTGGGGTGGGATTTTTAACGCTTAATCATTTATAAGCTACATTTGATGTAAGGGGCTAATGTTTATTGACTGAACTCTTGGGTTTAACAGAATTTTTTTCTGAAATACAGTGGAATCTAATTTAATGTTGTCAGAGAAGCATTGTGGGGTGTTTTGTGTGGGTTTTTTTGCTTTGCAAAACATTGAAAATACTCCAAGGTTACTGGTGCAGTTAACTAAATGTCTGTGAACCTTTGCTTACTAGAGATACAGATGGCAGATGCACACACAGAGAAATACATATGTCTTGGAAGTGCATTAATTTGATTTAAAGGCTGGTCTTCTGTGGATGGGTTTAAAATTTGAAATATCTTGAAGACTGTTTTGAATTTTCCTGTATTCATTGAGAACTGAAATTCACTGTATGTAGTATGTAAATAGTATACTGGCCACATGAGAATTAATTAAAAGTATGGGCCTGTCAGATTGCATCTACAACACCTGTAATAGGAGTTTGACATGGAGAGGAAAGCTAGAAGGAAAGGATCAGGTTACTTTTTTTTTTTTAATTTTGTAAGGAGGCTGGTTGTATCCAGAAAGAAAGAAAAAAACCATTTTCCTGGGAAGGTAGGTCTTGCTGGGGCTGGGTAGGAGCAAAGAAGTGGGGCTTTGCTAAACACATACAGAATGGATTTTTCTTGAGTGTTTTTTTTCCCTTTTATTTGGGCTATTGATCAAATTAAAGGAATATAACTGCAGAATGCCTTCAAGTGAACTAAAACGCCTTCCAAGTGAACTAAAACATCCCTTTATTTCCAAAAGGATCCAGTGCAGACAGGTTTCAGGAAGCTTGATGTGGTCAGCAAAGAGCCACTGACCTATTCCTTGATGAGCTGTGGCCACTGCTTTGTTCATGGCATGTATGCTGCTGGACTGAAAGCAACTTACACTGGTTATCCTACTTACACTGGTTTTATTAATATGCCTGTTTTTCTGTGCAGTTAACTTCATACATTTTTGCTACTCCCAGAATTACAGGAATCTTTGTGTCTTTTATTGCGTCTAGCAGAAGAACTATAGGATCTCTATTACCAACTTGTGCTAAATTTGTGATAACTAGGTGCTGTTCTTGAAAACTGGAAAATTCTCTATTAAAGGAAATTTTGTTAATTTGAGTTGTTGCGTTTTTTCCCCTAAGCTCTCCACCATCTTAAGATATGAGCTTGCCAGTTCTCTTACTACAAAAGAAGGATGCAAATGAAATCTTATCTGAAAAAAGATTTCTTTATCTAGATTGTAACAGGATGTTCACAATTTACCTTGTTACCACTAGAAAGATAAACATTTTTTTTCTGTAATGTCCAGCTCTTGATATGTTTATCAGGAGACAATTTGGCTTCGGAGAGTATTCACTATTGCAAATAATGAAATTTGGGTATCAGGTTTATCCTGACATTATTTTAGCACTCTCTTTTAAGTAGGCATATTCAGATGGTATGAGGCAAATAATTTTTTTGTTTGCTTTTTTGGTCAATTGACCATTGAAGACCTTCTGCTGGTGTTCAAAACAGTGGTGATAGGGCAGATTTTTTTAAGATCACCGTCTCTCTATATTTAAAAATCACAGGAAGGAAGTGCTATGTCACTTGGTGCACACTTCAAGTGATCAAATGTGTGTTCAGATATGGTCAGATAAATTAGTTTGTTAACTGAAAGATAAATTTAAGACATATAAATTCCTGTTCTTTAATTAAGCTTGTAATTCTAAACCACTGTTTAAAATACAAGTAGTATTCTAGGAGATCCTGAATGCTTGCATAGTGGAAGTAAAGCTGAAGGTTTGTGTTTTGTTGTAACATTAAGTATCCTTTAAAAGGTAGGTCAGTATATCATTAGCATTTATTATGTTATACTTTAAAATTAGTTTTCTCAAAACTAGTTTTCTCAAACAAGTGAAGATAGCTGTCAGGCACTAGGCATATTATTCTGTGGAAGAGAACTGAACTAACTGAACTGAACTGTGAAATGTGCATTTGACGCTGAAGTTGGATAATTTTATGCACACATTTTTTAAATACATCCATTTGTAGGTTACCCCACAAAATACTGCGAATACGTCTATGTAGAAATACTTAGAACACACAATGCTAGCCCTATTACTTAATTTACAGATGTTTTATTTTAATGAAATAGTGGGCTACAAACTTAACCGTCTTTGTGTTAATAAGAAAATGGTTTTGTTTATGTTAAACAATTGTACCCTTCAGTCAGTTAAAACAAACCAACAAGCTAATAACATTGTTAGGTAGGTCTCTCCTAAATCTGAAGAAGTTTCTGTTTATCTTCTGCCATGACTGAAGAAAGTTTTAGCATGAGCAATTACCAAGGCTGAGTATTTGTGCAGTACTGCAGTCCTAATAGAAAGCAGAGATGTCTGGAATAATCAGAAAAAAAGTGTGTGGGCCTGACTCTGGTCAAATGATATAAAAAAATATTACAGATGAGGCAAATTAAAGGTGTTCTAAGATCCCACAGATGAGCAACCTTTCCAATGGTTCTCAAAGAGGGCAGTCTTGGGAGCAACCCAGTGTCTAAATCCCCCAGAACTGAAGGGGGGCATAGATTGGCTCTTCTTCTGACGAGCCCTGTTCTTCCCCTCTCCCAAACTAACTCAAGAGAAAAAGTACCAGGCTTTTAAATGCACTGTCTTGTTAGGGTGGCCTGTCGTACACTCATGTAAGGGTGGGATGGAGATTGAACTGAATGGCCCTGTGCAAGGCAGAGGGAAGGGAGGGCAGGAGGCGAAGCCCTCTGCCATGTTTCTCTTCAGGTGGCAAAAAAAATTCAAAGTGGTTTGGCTGTTCCTGAAGCCGCAGCTTTGGGGTTACAGGCAGGCCTCTTTTTTCTAAGAGATGCTTTCATTTTGTGTGCAAAAGGGGCAACTCATCATTTTGATCAAAGGAGGTCAGTGAATACAGGAGACTATAAAATGTATGAGAGTTTTAGGAACAGATTTCAGGCTTGGCTGCCTGTAAGGCCATGACATGAATGATATCACAGAACTGGCCTTGCTCTGCTTCAGATCAAAGCTTTGCAATCTTCTCCCCATTTTACTTCTACTTCCAGATAATTGTGGACAAGCACAGCAGGGCACTGTCTGTCTGACACGTCTAAATAAATTCTTGATGCGGAAATTCCTGTTCAAAGCATTGCCCCATTACCCTCCTCAGCGGTTGTGTTTTGTAGATGGAAGGAAGCCATTTTGTTTTCACAACTTCTGTTGTTACTGTTTGATTCTCCCCTGGGTATCTCTTTTTCCAGGATTACAGTAGCAGTATGTTAGTTTTGGAAAGAGTAAAATAAACTGGTCTGTTCCTGGAAATCAAAGTAATGCTTTATGCAATGAAGAGAGACATGGTGCTGCAGCCCCTGTACGTAGTACTCTGGATTGAGGAGTGACTGGGAGACGTGGCACTGGCCATGCTGAGTGTTTCCAGGTACAAGGCTATGCCCAAAAAAACATAAATGTGTGAGAAAATTCTCTTCTATCAATTTATAGAAACGGCAAAAAAACTTTCGCAGGACAAGGAAACTTACAGAAAAGGATCCTTTATTTGCAGCGCTGGGTGCAGTCCCAAGCCGCCCGCCTGGAAAAGCACACCCCTCCCCGAGCCCGTGTCTTTCTTATACTCTTCAGTTACCCAATATCTTGAATATTCAGCAAGTAACAAGTATTTTACCTTAAAAGGGTACTTTTCAAACTGGCGGGTGGGTGTCACCCTCCCACCTGATTGGCTCCTCACTTGATTGGTCCCACCTGATTGGATCAGGGCATACCCCCTGTACAGCTTGATTGATTGGTGACGTACCCCTCTGTACATGTACAGGGGGACCCCCTTGTACAAAAAAGACACGTGGCTGATATTGTATCCTACCTCGGCCGCAATATTCCCTTGGTGTACAGCCCTGACGGGGCCTTTCACCTTACAATCTTCGCGAGACGCCTGAAATAAAATTAAATGGGAGGTAAGAAGGAAGTCCCAACACCCCGTTTCCCACTTACATAACTTTACTTATAATAAAACCAGATTATTTTATTTCTCATAAATGGAAGACACAGTTGTCAGCAGTGAGGATTTAAGTGATATCACAGAAACAAAGCCTAGCTGCTCCTGATACTTGTCGAAGTATTTGCTGTCTTGCAGAGGCAGATTGGTTGAGTTACAGTGGTTGAGTTACTTATCTGGTGGCTCTGGATGTCTCCTTTCTATGACCTCATCTGCTGTGAGGATCATGCACTTCCATATCTTTTTGCAGTAAAGAGCAATTTCTGTTTGAAGGAATCTTCCTGATTTGGCTGAGGCAAAGGGCATTTGAGGGTCTGCTCCATTTACATGCCGCTCCCTCAGGTGTCGCACTGCTCCTGCCTGCATAAATAGCCAGCATGTGCTGGTGAGTACATCTGTATTTGTTATGAAAGCTGTTCTTATGCCTGACCTGCAGAACGATTCCCCTGTTCCAGGGGAATAAGAGTTTCCCGTTGCTTTGTGAACTGTCCGTGGACTTCTTGTGTTTACATGAAGGAAGATGGACCAGCGCTTGTGTGACCATGCTGGCAGGCTCTCACAGCTCGGAGGAAATGCGTAGCAGTTCATGAGTCCTGCCAGTGGGTTTGTGATCTGTCTCTTTACATCTGGAAACTAGCAGTAAAACTCCCATTCTGCCAGCCAATATGTGAGGACACAGTGGGAATTGCTAGGGTTTTTTGGTGGGTTTTTTTGTTTGTTTGCTTTAAGGATGCATTTGGGTGGGTTTTTTTAATTTTACTTGTAATTTCAGTGATCACCCATAATGGAAAAAAAGATAGGACTGAGAGAGTGGCCCTGACACTTTTTTTATACATTTCTATCTGGAAAACTGCTGGCTCTTTGGTTTGTTTAACAAAACTCGAAAGCTTTGCAAATGCACCTTGGCAGAGGGAGTTTCCTGGTGAATAGCAGGCTTGCGTCTGGGTTTGTGTGGAATTAAAAGGAGTGTTTTGATGATGTGGTACATTGCTGAGCTAGGCTTCAGAAAGATGTCAGCAAGTGTTGTACTGGTGTATGTAAAATCCAGCAGTTAAATATCATCTTAAACATGTGAAGTATAACCTTAATGGCTTTTTGTGCAAGTTTGGGCAAAAGTTTATGATGGCATTATATTGATGATATTAACACATGTCGGAGAAGTATTCTCTGCAAGGTTCCTAGCATTAAATGGTTCTTTAAGGTACAAATTTTATTTCATCCCTGCAGTTTACAGATTGTGACTTCATTTCTCCCAACACTATATTAAAATGTCTTGCTGTATCTTGAGGTTTACTGAGTCTGCACTGGGAGATTTTATTTGAATTTAAGAACTTTCTTAGGAAAAATAATTGTTTCTGTATCATGAAACCATTCCCTATAACTGTCATGGCCATTAACTCTTCTGTATGTATTTCAAAATTGTTTCTCCTTCGTTTTAATATTTAGTCCTTTAGGAATTTTCAACCCTGAACAGTTGTACACTTCAAGTAAATTGTCTGTCAAGTGCTAGTTGAATACTGTGTGCTTTTATTTTTTTATGTTGGTCCTTATTTATTGCAGATGTTACCAGTATATCAAATATCTGAGGGAGCACAGGAGAATGAGAAAAGCAGAGGTGAAAAGAGCACATGAAGGAGAGGAATGCTCCATTACAGTGTACTGTATATCCACACTGGAACACTCTGCTCTGTTTCCTGGAGAAGCAGACTCTTCCTGACTCTGATCTGCTTCCTGGAAGCAGAAGTCCTATTCTAATGGATCTGTGGACCTTGATGTAAGGAAAAAAAAGAAAGAAAACTTTAATGTTTACCAGAAATTTTATTTTCTTTACAGGATCAACTAAGTCAGCTTAGCTAATCTTGCTAAGAAATGGAAATTGACACTTTAGAGTTTGAATTGCTACTACATAGAATATAGCCTATTTTGCAGAATGAGAAATTAATTGATATGTGTTTAAAATAATCTGTTATTTAGGAAAGCACTACTTACTGGAAAATACAAGGGTAATGTAGTATAACAACTTCAGAAAAAGTGGTGATATACAAGGAAAATGACCAGCCATGTTAACAGATCTGGATGCAAGTGAAAAGCAGGTATTTCAGACTTAATTTTCCTTTGTGGCAGGTTTAACTCTTCTTACATTGCTTAATGGTGAGGAATTCAATTCGATGTTACCTTTTGACTTTTCCAGCTGCACTCTTACTCTTGCTTAATTTGTGTTCTTCGTGGCTTCAGGCTATTCCAAGCTTCAATACACATGAGAAAACAAACAACCCCTGCCATCCAAAAACTAACCTAGAACAAAGCCCCTCTAAAAGAGTTTTCCTTGCCTTTTTTTCCCCTGCTGTGACATACATAATCTATCTTGATATTTAAGATATCATTATTTAAGTTTTATGTACTGTTTCTATCCAGCAAACTTTAAAGGACTAAGAGCTGATGCATGCTTAATTGCCCTTGCCAGTTAGGTGAGACTGAACTGCATCTTTGTGAAAAATTATAAGAAAAAGAGTTTGCTTTATAGTTTGAAAAAGGGTATTGATTATGGTAAGGAGAACTTTACATCCAGTGCCTGTAAAATTTCCAGAAATATTTGAAAGACACAGATAAATTTTGAAATGAAACTTTGGAATTCAAGTGTAGTATTCACAGTAGGACATAGGCACTATTCTGTTGTTTAAAATGAACCATTTGTTTACTTCTGGAAAATGTAAGAACTGTAAAGGAGCCAGTGTTGCAAATTTGCTGTAATCAAAACCCAATGAGACTCACTGGGAAAAAAACTCACCATATACTAGTGGAACAGAAGTTTAACAGATGGGCCTAGGAAGATTATTTTTAGACATGTAAATTCGTTGAGTGTTATCAGTAACACTTTCTCTTACTTGAACTGCAACCAATGGTTTGTCAGTTTTTTCTGCCTCGCCCCTCAAAGGTTAGGTTAGTGTTTTACTAATGATTCCTTTTCTGTCTATAACTTTTGTTTTCAAGATCTACAGATATTAAATAAATAATGAAAAAAATCAAAGTGGATTTTTTTCGACAGTAGAAAAGCAATGCAATATGCTGTTAAACAGATCCGTGGTGAAGATAATTGAAAGCTGTTGAGCAAAGCTCTAGAAAATCATTATACAAATACAATCACAGTCTTTTTCAAGCTTTATGGATAACCTACTTTTAAAATGGGCCCCAAGAGTAGAAAAATTTCAGATTAAAGAATAGTGTACTGTATGCTTCTATGTCTTTGGTTCTGTCTTCTGAAATCTGATTTTCCCAAAGCTCTGTAGAGATTTCAAGGAGTATACTGACTGTATTTTGGTTGCTATAAAAAAAAGCCCGAGGAATTTGAAAATACAGAAACAAGAAAGCGGCAATTGATCCTGGTGTTACACAGGAACATCTGTCTGGAGTTTCAAAGGCAGCTGGCTATCAGCTATGGCAGATTTTCTGGCTGGCTGTGCAAGGACTGTATGAGCTTGTTGTGTCTATATTAAAACTGCTATTGTTCTCCTGCTGTGAAATGACAGATGGACATGTCTATCCTGAGAGATCTGTGACTTTTGGCTGACTTGTAGTTTCTGAATCCATTCATAATAGAGCTTGCCCTAGTCCTTCAAGAGGGAAGAAGAACATAAATAGAAAAAAAAATGAAATTTATGGTGCCAGGCTATATTGTGAAATCATCAAAAGTAAATTCCTTTCTTCTTTTTGAAGGCAAATGGGTTGTTTTTCTAAATGGGAGCTATCAGGTTTTAGTTTATTTTTCTAGGGATATAACATATATACATACATATGTAGTGGATATTTTTCTTTGCCTTAGATAAAACAAGTTAGTGTAGTCACATAGAAAACCAGTACAAAGACATGGAATCCTGAAAAGTATGGAGATTCTGAGACTGAATTGGTTGAGATGTTGGGAGGGGAAGGTATCCAATTCACAAAGACATGATGTGAATTAATATGTCATCAGAAACACGTTAATTAGTTTTTTAATTATGTGGGCGCGTCTTAATATGTAGCATAAATATATGTTCATTGGGTAATAAATATATCTTATGTTTTTATTTCAACCAGTGTCTTTCTTTTTCTTAAACTATGAGACTGTCCAATCCAGTTCCTTCAACTGCCATGTTCTGTGAAAATTGATTTCTTTCTGCTAATATGTAACTTTATAAATCAAAAAGAATTAGTTCAATTCAACACAGTGTATTTGACGTCCAGTATTCAGTATAATTTTGATCCACATCCCTAAGGAAGGATTGCTGCTTACCTAAATTGATGATTGCCAGTGTCGATCAAGAATCCTTGCCAGCTGTGTTTCTGGATGAGTCAGATGTCATGTTAAAGACAGAGTTGATTTCAGCCAAGTCTTTTTTAAGACTGAATGATAAGGTATAAATAGTTACCACTGACAAAAAAAAAACCAAAACAAGTATTTCAGTTCTGAATTTAATTAATGAAATGTGGACATTTGTCAGGAGTAAGGGTTAAGAAATGAGTCCTCCTTCATCCATATACATTATTGTGATTCTCTATAGCATGTTAATATTCATTTCAGTTCTTCTAAATGGATTTTGGATAAGTCTTTTAACTGCTCTATTGATCTACTGTCTGATGAGACACATCACTGTATAGCCAAATACAGAAGGTGTGAGGCCTTGTACTTGCTCAAGTCCCATGAACATAGCAAATTGAAATTTAGCAGTAACTGTGCACAATTGATATTACGGGCTCCAAGCTGATCAAGCTAAAAATATAAATATGGTTATTTTACTGATGAATTGGATACTGGTAAAAGTATTATACTTTCTGGCTACAAATAGATTTGGAGCTACAATATGTGTATTAATCTAATCCAGCATCTGTCATGGCAGCTAGCATCGATGTAGAATGGAACCGAAGTGCGTAAATGCCAGAAATTATATGTGTTAACTGAGGACCCACTTTTTTGATTGGTGTCTCTTGCTCTTGGTTTTATTTTTCTTTAAAAAGCTTCCTTCTTTTTAATTTTTTTATTAAAAAAAGGAGAGAGAGAGAGAGAGAGAGAGAGAGAAGCACTTTTTGATGTGCCTGGATTAGTGTGACCTTTTATAGTTAAATTATTTAAGCTAGTGCACACATGATAGTGTTTTTTCTGGCAGTACCAGCAGGCCGCTTTAACTGATCAGTGTGTAACAACACATATTAGTGGAGTCGTGTCTTCTTCATGTGCTGAATCCAGTCAGCCTACTTTCTAGGTAACCTTACATTTCCATTTACTTCAAGGCAGGTACAGAGAAAAAGATTGCCTTCTTGCTATTCCTCCTGTATTCCCCGTGCCAGAATGGCTTGTGTCTTTTCTGCCCATGACAGGGTGAGCTGCCTCCCAGTATTATGGAGAATTTCTTAACTACAGGCCTTTTTAGGCATTTACATTTTGGGAAAACTTGACAGGAAAGTTACAGTGCAGACTGCAATTGAGAGCCGGCCGGCGATTTCCATTCACAGCATAGACTCCTACCTAGCAATAAGGAGCACCTTGAACCAGAACAATGGAGGCATCGGCTTCCTGGACTTTACCAGCAGTGCAGCTGAAAGCAACACCTCAGTAGAACTCCACCTACCAAATTAGGCCAGAGGGCTTTGCTAAGTTGTACAGAAGTGTTTTGTTAAACTTCTATTGAACCAGTCTGTTTTATTGCCCCTGAATAGGCTATTGAAGCTAATCAATAAGGTTTGTGGCTTAGACTATTTATTTACTATCTTTATTTAAAAGAAAAAAAAAAACAGCCAACCACAAACATTTGCTGCCTGAGGGCCTATCAGTGGTTCAAACTAGTGTTGTTTGTTTGTTTGTCTGTTTTGGTTTGTTGTTGGGGGTTTTTTGTGTGGGGTTTTTTTTTGTGTGTGTGAGGGGGTTGTTTTGTTGTTTTTTTTTTTAATCTAGATGGCCAGGAGTCACTCTTAGTAAACTCCACTTCTCATTACTTTCCCCTCTCTCCTATTTCAGCTCCCATGTCATCTCCTTACCTTTTGCTTTCACTGATTTTAATAGCTTACTGTGCTGGGTAAGAACTGGAAGATTGCTAAACTGAAAACTCAGCATTATCATTCTTCTCTTTGTCAGGTACTTTAGTCTGAATCTTCAGAGAGTCTTTGGGAGAGCAGGAGGAGACTCTTCAGAAAGCTGGGGAAGGGCAAATGTAAACCAACACTCCCTACTTCTTTCCCTTTTCTTATATATATATATTATATATATATATATATATATTCTAAAGGTGCTGGAGAAAATGAAGGGAATTTTAAGCTAATCAATAAAACCTGAAGGAGGAAAGGAATTACAAGCTGGTCAATGAAACCTTAATCGCCTCACATTTTTTTAACAAGTTATTAAACAGTTGCTTTATAAGCACCTCTGGAATAATAAAATTGATAAGCAACCAGTATAGATTTATCAAGTGCCGACTGTGTCAGGCAATTTTAATTTCCTTGCTTGGCAGTACAGCTAGCCTAGTAGATAAAAAAATGTGCAGCAAACAGATGAGGTATCCCGACTTTGTTACTTTTTTCCTGCAGTGACTGTGTGTGATATTCTTGACTGTCTCGCGCATCACTCATAGAAAATGGTGGGGAACTCCACATTAAATAGTTGTAAAGTGAACACACAAGTGGTTGAGAAAAGCTCTCCAACTGACCTTAATGGTTTATTGACAACTGAGAAGGCATTTCAGAGGGGTCTGTATGTTCTGGTTTTGTTCTGTATTTTTATTAGGTACTTGGCTAGTGGAGTACAGAAAATGTAGTAAATGATTACTGGTTGCTTATAAGGAGTCATGATGGGTAACTAACAAAAGCAAGTGTATTATCACTAGGTCTAAATTCTCTACACAGGGTCCTGTGCCTCAACTGGAAAATTTAAGTGGGTCTCACATGGCAAAAAGGATGGTTGAAAAGCAGTTGTTTTGGCAATTTGGAGAGACAATCCAAACACAATGAGTTGAACTTCCAACTTGTGATGTTTTGCAGACTTGTTGGAAGAGGAATAAAAACCTAAAGTAGTCTAGCTAGTGAAAATCTGGGGTTTATAGTTAGTTGAAGGACAAATACATTTGTTTATACATCTGAGATGTATAGTTAAGGAATGTCTCATGTAAGAGGACATAGCTGTTATTTTCTGTTTAGCACTGCTGAGGTCTCAGGTAGAGGACTCTGTACAGCAGCTGCTATAAAGCACTTTCATACTATAACCTTAAAAAGATTATCAAGGATCGACTTCCTTTAGTCTCACAGGGAAAACCCAAGATTTGTGGGAGACATCTTACGAAAAGTGAAAAACTTTATAGGAGATATTGTCTTCCACTAGAGGAGGGCAGAAAAAAAATGGTAGTATGACTTCCGGTGGATAATAGAAAAATATTAGATATACTAGTTTCTGTGGCAGCTGCCTAATACCCTGTGTCTATTACGTGGTTTATCCCTCTACATTTTCTCAATAACTTATTTCATTTGGTTTAATAGAAGGGACAGGTTCTCACATGTCACGTAAATGGAGATCAGAGAATCTCAGTTGCTAGCCATAGGCATCTGAGTCACACTAGGTTTCCAGGCTGAAGTGCTATTGTCATTTTTGGTGGCTATTGAGCATAGCAGTGAATAGAATCTGGGCAGCAAGCTCTGTCTAAAAGAGCAAAATCCTATTTCGTTATGAATAGGTGATGACAAAATTATATCTTGATGGGTTTGTTGTTTTCCCCAGAGAAAAGACGTCAGATTTAATATCACCCTCATATTTAGAAGTTTTGAAAAGTTCCTCCACACCTGATTCTTCTTGCAGTATCTCTTATACAGTAAATAACCATACCGCTGAAGAAACCCTAACAAATCCCTAAAACACCCCCAAAGTCACCACATTCCTGCACTTGATTGGCTGATTTACAGATTTCTGGATAAATCTGAAGGGACTGTTGATCCTGATGGAAATTTAACAGGTAATTAGTTTGAAAGCAACATTTTAAACATGAAGGGAACAGAAATCTTGGCCTAAATGACTTCTTACTGCTTATTCTGGGATCTCTGTACTGTGCTTGCGCATTTCTCAGTGCAGGGTCACCTGTCCCCTCTTTTTTCCACTGAATTAGAAAAAGCTTTCTAAAAGTGGACTAACACTTAACTGCTTTGTAGAATACAGCCTTGGCTTTTAAAACTGAGTATACCTAATTTGTTTTCCTGTTTAATAGTTGGCTGTGGATCATGGCTTGTTTCCCAGCAGAAAATAAAATCACACATATTGGAGAAGAAAATTAATTTTTTTATTTGTAATTTTTATTTCTCACAATAATTACACATAACTGTCTAAATCTGTTGTGTCTTATATTATGCCATGCTGCTTGCAGGAGTAGTGATTAATGCTGTTTGTGAAGTGGGAGAGAATTAAGAGTCTAATGTCTGCATACATTTTGTTCGTGTTGCTTTGTCTGCCTTCATCTGGTATTTGGCATGTCTGCCTTTATTTCATGAGAACAGATGACTAGCTGTGTTCTAGTCAGGCCAAGTGTCCATTTAGTTCCATACTCTTTCCAAAGGCAGTTAGTAAAGATGCTTGGGGGGAAAAATGTAAGAAATGCCTGAAGTATATGTAGTAATTCTTTCCCATGGCTAGGTCCCTTAATTAGATGGTTTAGGGACCTCCTTAGCTAAAGGTTGAAGCCAGGCATTTGTGTTTTAAATAACCATCAGTGGGTCTGTCATTCAGGAATTTAGGGATTTCTTTTGTGTCCATTCGTGTGTGTTCAGTGTCTTGCTGCAATGATTCCATAATTCAGGTATACATTGTGAAGAAAAAGCATTTCCTCATTTATTACAGATCTGTAATAAATAAGGAGAAATGGTTTCTTGTTGACTTTTCCACACATCAGTCATTCTGCCAGCCTCTGCATTCTTCTCCTTGGTGATTTTTCTTCTTTGCTGAAGACTTCCAGTTGCTTTGGTCTTGGAAAGTTTGACAGTGTTCTGATGCAAGAGTCAATCTTACAACACTGCAAAAGCACCACCATCCACTTGGTGGGGAACACACTGATTTTTTTCTACTTTACTGTCACTAAAACTGAGTTAAGATTTCTTTAATTATTGTTAATGGTTCTATGAATTATGGGTTAAATTACATATATTAATTAAGGAGGAACCAGATTGTAGTTTGAAAATTATGATGATTTCCAAAGTAGTATAATACTGAAGTTCCTCCCTTTGTGTACATAGTCATTAATGGTGGCTACTGTTATTTAATAAAAAATATTTTCGCAGGCATTTTTGTTTGCTAAAAACACTTGTAATAGCTGCAGGGTTTTTTATGGTTTCTTCTTTTATTTTTATGTAAAAATTTCAGAATAATGAAGGCAATCTTACTATAGCATTTTACTTTGTTCAAAAAGCATGTAGACAAATAACTGTTGAGGCTGAGAAACAAATTCAGTTAGACAAATTTCAGTTAAATAGGTACAAAATTACTTTAGAATTAAAAAAACTCAAATGCTTTTCATTCCAAAGAAAACCATACATGATCCATACCTGATCATGTATTGGATCTGAACTGTGACCCAGTCTGCTGAACCTGTAAGTGGATTCTCTCCAAGTGCTCTGGCTGTCCCATTTTGTCTCTCTCATTGCCCATCACCAAGCCATATGTGTTTGTTTATCAAATGCCCTGTTATGGCATAAGCTGGGGGGTTAGCTGTGCTACACCTTTATGGCTTGCACAAAGGAGTGAGAGTGTATTGGCATACAATGGTGAAAAGGACAGTTTGGGTGTATGTTGTGGCAGGTTTGGTTTGTGTATTAGCACTATGCAGTATGGAGGATTAGGGAGCTGGGTGTAGTGGGAAGGGCTGGACATTGCAGTGCTGCTGAATGTGTATTGAGCATGAGGTGGTGGATGGTGGGAGAAGCTATTGAAGTACTTCTTATTTTCAAAAATAGGGGGCCAGTTGGAGGAGGGACTATAAAAGATCCTGTCAGAAATCTTGATCAACTGTGAAGCACAAATCTGACAAGAGTAAGCTTCATTAATAGCAGAGCTCATGGATCTGCTTGCTTTAATTAGTTTTCCATAGCTAAGGAATTCTTTACCATATAAGGGTTTATTTCAGATGCAAGTTTTCCATTAGCAGACAAACACAATAAATTTTAACTAAAATAATTCAGACTTCGCTCCTCCAAAACTTGATGCAATAGCTCTCTTTGTTTTGACTGATTTCTTCATATATTGTATTGGGAGCCTTAGTGGTGAGAAGGATTGGATGGATGACTCATCTGTCCTTACTGTGTGCTAGGCTACATGAAAGATACTATGTATGTGCTTGTCTACAACTCCATTGTACTGACCATGTAATCATCTTCAACTGTTGTCTTGGAGCTTCTTACCTTGAAGAACTTTAGGGAAAGACTGCCAGAGAGCAGAATAGACCAGATTGGCAGGCAAAAGGTGGGACAAATATGTGGCCTTCTATGAAATACTAAACTTAAAATTAAGGGGAAATGTTTTATTGGTCTTTCCTCTGCACATTTGTCAATGTTGTTTTGAGTTACAGAGGTCAAAAACAAACCATAGGTTTGGTTTAGGTAGGCTTATGCTTTCTAACCCAGTGATCATAAATGATGAGCTAAAACATGTTTTTTAAAAATAAATAGCTTGTACTATTATCTAATAATTCACACTATGTTTAAGTTAGATTATTACAATCCATTGGCTCTTCTCATTTTAAATTGTAAAAATGTTCCTTTTCTTTAGAAACAGAAAATTCTGACTGACAAGGCCCAGTAGATCAAATTCATTGTAGTACTAAAAAAGTATATAAATATTTTTTTGTGTTTCAGAATTCAGTCATTCAGTAATAACTTAAAGTTATTCACACTGACATAAACAGGAGGAGTTGAATTAAAGCACTACTTAGCACTTTTAAAACTTATTTAGAATATATAACATTTTTGTTGTTACTCTAGAGTTTGCGGGTTTTTTTGTGTAGCCAAGTGATTTCATATTCATAATTTTATATTTGCTTTGTGTTGATAAATACCAGTCAGCAGTGGTTTGGGTGGGGGGATCTTTGTAGTCTTGTTTCTAGGCATTGTTCCAAAATACACAGCTAAATGCTTCATAGGTTTTGTTTAGAGCAGGGTTTTTAATGGAAAGATCACTGCTGAGTCTTTTTGATGCAATTTGCAAATACTTGAGTCTCGTTCTTTTCTTCAAACTCAACGTGACATTGCAGTGGTGGAGTGTGGCTGTTAAAAATACATGTGATTGTCTTGCATACTGTGCTTTAAAGAGGATCAGAGAGCCTGTCAATTTTTTTCTGAATATGTGATGCTTTTGGAGAAGTCTGGTAATGACAGAAAGAGGAGAGTACATGAGAATTAATTGTATTGAAGGCTCAAGATATCATCTTGCTGCAATAAATGTGGAGAACTTCCTTTGGACTGTTTGGAGAAGGTTGTACCCTGATCTGCTCCTCAGTGCCCATGAATTAAATTTGTGATGCATGGTAGATGCCTTTCGGCACAGAATGAGCAGTCAGCTTTTCATTAATTTGTAACAGAGAGACTGGTGGGAACGTTGTTCCATGCTGTGGAAAGCTTGTAGTGAATTCCTTCAACGTTAAGCAAGCTAAAAATAATTCTCTAGAAAATGTATACTTTAGCTAAGCCCTTTGTTTTCTGAACATACATTTGAACATTTGAACAGATGCGATGAAAGTAAAGAGCAACATGTATCCTCCCTCTTTTTATAGTAATTGTGAAACTATTAAGATTTAAAATTGGTCAGTAAAGTTTACATATCATTAGGGTATTTGTCTATGTGCAATTTAAAGATTACATTAGAAAACTTTGTAACTATTTTTACATATGTTGATTCTGCGAGAGGACTGGGGTGGAAGTCTGCAAGTAGGTAAGTTGCTGAATCCAGCTGCTCCTAGTAGGCAGAACGAAGGAAGGATTGCACACTAGATAAAACTAGATTCCTTTGCTGCTGTTTGGAGGCATAGTTTCCCGAAATTTTAGTTTCCACAGGAAGGGGAACAAAGATAAGAGCCACTGGTACAGCCATTTAAAAATTGTGGTGGAGTGGGTTGTGGAGGAAGAGTTACCAGAGTGGAGAGACAGAACAGCTGTGGAGGGAGCAGAGATATTGTAACTGAGGGGTGAAACACAGATGAAGGAGACTGGTTGGAAAGCAAAATAAAAGCTTTGAAAAAGCAGGCAGTGGTTGCATGTGAGACATCTTTGCTGTGCATTAATTTCTTGATCGGATTCCCAGGTACATTCAGGTATCGGAGAACAAGAGGCAGCAAACTGTCTGGATAGTCTATAATATTTCTGTGAAAATAGAATGTGTTTATACTGTTTTAAAAGTAAATTTTTAAAATGTAGGTCTGTATGTCTCTTCCTTGCCTCAGAGTGCAAAGATGTTAAATGCTGGATGAAACTGCATAACTATGTTTCAGACACTGCATCTGCTTGAGGGGCAAATGGTCCATGGAAAGGATGTTCAGTGGTAGAAACCTGTCCCCCATGAAGGTCTCACACTTCAGTTGCTCAGGAGGGAAGCCTGAACAGGGACCCTTTCCTGGAGATAAATTATTGCTTTTTCTTTTTTTGCAAAGGGGAAAAAAAGTAATTAGTGGAGTATTAGGATGCTGTTCTGCTCCCTAACAAATCATTAGGGCACTTGGTTGTGAAGGTGACTTTCTGTCCTTGCTGCAAGGTGGTTCAAACCACCCCACCTCTCCTGGCCAGAGAGGCTGGAGCTGGCAGGTCCACCAGCATGTGGCCACCTTCTCTGGTCCTGCTGAAGCTATGCCACTGCACAGCTGGGAGTTCAGCCCTCTTTGTGCGATGGGAAAAGGGAGGTTGGCCCTGGCTTCATTATTTGCACTTAAGGAGAATGTGGAGATCTCACCTCTGGAACAGAGGCTGTTCTTATGGCCTAAAACACTGAACAGTGGCAGACCTCTCTTTGGATCTCATCTTGATTTAAACTTTGCTTTTTGTATTTGTGTTGAGGAAGGGGTTGTGAGACAGGAAATTGCTGCTGACCTAGTATCACTAATTTAACCTGCTATGTGTGTCCCTGAAAGGGTATGCATTAGATGCAAGTATTCTGTTTTTAAACCATTTTTACTTTGCTAGCCTAGTTTTCCAGGGCAAAGTGTAGTTTTGAAATCACTATGGTAGTTAGTTGTGATTGATTTTGGTGGCTGCAGTATAGTTTATGTGTCTGTGAATTTAGGAAGAAAGAAAATGAAAATATTTAGTGTGAGGTCCAACATCATAACACATAAAATTAACTATATGCACATCAGAATATCTCAGATGCATTTTCATGGTTAGGTGTGTGAATAGAGCTTCTGTTTACTCACATAGATGAGGGTCTGGCAAACGTAAATCCTTAACTTTTTTTGGGGTAATACTAAGAAATAACAAAGGTGCATTTATCAGAAAAACCCTTCCTTAAAATTCAAGCAGGAAACAAATGGAAATCCCATTGACATTGTATCGAACCAGGAAAATACTCTTAATTTGCAGATACTGTTTTTACTAAATACAGGAATTTCTTTGTTTTGTAAAAGTGTGTAGAAGTACAGAATTTAAAAGCTGTTTGGGGCAATGTAAGCATATTACTTATCCAAAACACTTCAAGGAAGGAAGTGTGTACTTCATGCTTTTCCTTAGGAATTAATGTTTTGCTTTTAAGTAGTAGTAATTTATGCAACCTATATTTACAATAAACAATACAGACTATAAGGTACTAAATGTTTTTTTTTTGTTTTTCCTCTTAAGGAGAGTCTTTCATCTCTTTACTGCACATAGGCTCAGAGACCTTCTACATGAAAAACACTAGTAGGAATTTCATGTTTTCTTACACTTAGGGAATAGCATTAAATATCAGTTCATAGTCTTTATAACTTACATTAATGATGGCATAAAAGTCATACTTACCTGCTGCATAAAGAAGCTGCAAGATGCCCTCAAAGCTTTTTTGTTTGTTTTGTAGGAATATTAAAAATTTATTTTGGCCTCATAGTTGCCTGCACAACTTCCCTGTGCAAATCTCAAAGTTGTTTTCTTTTTTGGCTGAAAGCATTAAGCGTAATTATCATCTTGTGTGGAGTTTTATAACACGGACTTCTGTTTTATAATCTAGTGCAAAACATTCCATTTGTTTTATACAGACATTCGCAAAATGGGGAATTAAAGAGAAATATTGTTGCTTCTCTTTACCTTTATGAATAATTAAAGCATATTCTCCCACCTCCACTGTATTTTTCCTTCCCATTCTATTCTTTTAAAAAATAATTTTCTAAATACTAACTTAGGTCATTTCCACTTCAGATAATCTGTACCACAAATTGAAAAAATATTAGTCCAAAGTTAATGTTTAAAAGACATTTTGAAAACGGTTATCCTTCATATAGAGAGAAAAATGGGAGCTGCATCCCTATCAGGCTAAGACAAGATTCCCAAAGAAATGGAGGTTTTCCACGAAGCTGAAAGGAAAAAAAAATGAATTTTTGTCTGCAGCCAGACTGTTAGTGTGGAGGTGAGGAATTGTTTGGTCACAGGCTCTTTAGTACTGCAGCTCAGATTTCACCTGTCTAAAAGGCATTTTTGCCTTCATATCCAACCACTTCATTCCTATCAAGAAGCTCTTTGGCTTATCCATATAGTGTTGGATCACTGTTCAGGTCTGAAGTTGCAGAATAGCTTCCAGGTTCGTCTTCAAACAGCACCAGTTGGGCTGTTTGTTGTTTTCGCTCTTCAGCAGTTTTTTGTCTAGGCAATTTAGTTCTTTGAATGTGAGCAGACACTAAACAAAACACTAAAAAAGTTCTCAATAAGCAGGACTTTGCCTTTCAGCCAGATTGTTATGCTGGAATAAAGTCTTTGACCAAAAAAGGCAGACCAGACTAATAGGTTTCCCTGATTAGGCTTTTAAAACTGCATATTAGTATTTTTGGAGCTTGATTGTAGTGTGATCACAGAATCATTATCTATTATTTAGAAAGAAAATAATGTTGATGATTAGAGAAAATGAAGTAGGATTTAATTAATCTTTGATTCTAGTCATTAAAAAATGCTGTTTCAGGAGCAAGGTGCTTTTGATTGACTCTGTGGGAAGCCGTTGTATTAGGCACAAAGATTTGAGAGCCAAGCTTAATGACATTATATGCTGTCATCTCATCCAAACCTGCTTGTCTTTCATTAAAAGCAAAGTGTTTAGGCTGTAGGAATTAAAAAAACCAAAACCACCACCACCACCACAGAACCCATCTTTTATAGACATATAGTCTTTTAGAAGAACATGCTTTACAGGTAACTATACATGTACTATATGTAAACTGATATACGAGATATTAGTTCATGTTAATATCCGAGAGGAATATTACCCCTAGAAATTAACAGTATGTAATATTAGTTTCCATGACTCTCTTTTTTAGTTCATTTGGACTTTGAGTTAAGAATAAT
Organism: Manacus vitellinus; assembly: GCF_001715985.3. Lineage (NCBI taxonomy): Eukaryota > Metazoa > Chordata > Aves > Passeriformes > Pipridae > Manacus > Manacus vitellinus. Next base: position 11,179,908 of record NW_021939324.1, on the reverse strand, counting down.
CTTTCATCAATGTATTTATGAGTATTCTCTCTCTAAAATCAATTCAGCATGTGAAGTGTTTTTAACAGGAATATCATAGGATCATAGGATGGTTTGGGTTGGAAAGATCCTTTAAAGATCATCTATTTCCAACCACCCTGCCTTGGCCAGGGACACCTTTCACTAGACTAGGTTGCTCAAAGTCCCATCCAACCTGGAATGGGGCATCCATGACTTCTCTGGGCAACATGTCCTAATGCCTCACCACCGTCCCAGTAAAGAATTTCTTCCTTACATCTAATCTGAACTTCTCCTCTTTTAGTTTAAAACTGTACCCCTTGTCTTATCACTATGTGCCTATGTAAAAAGTCACTCTCCTTTTTTATAAGGCCCTTGTAAGTTCTGAACGACTGCAAATATACAGTACTCAGAAGACAAAAAAAGGACAGGTACTGTTAATTGACTGAATTTTTTAAAGCAGCATTTTCTCTAGATGACTTATAGTTTTGGAAGCTGGAACACTGTACCTGGGTGCACAATCCTGAATGGCCATAGCTGAATGAATGCTGTTCCAGACAATGCAAAAAAGTTGCAGAAACTTTAGTGTTTATTGTAACTTATTGGTATCCTTTCTGGCCACTCGGTGATTGTGAAGTAGACTATCCTGCCTGTGACTTGTAAAGACACATATTTTAGTGATAGTGGAAAGTATCTTCCTCTTACATACAGCTCGTGTTTCTGATGTTCATCCTTAGTATCCATCTTCCAGCAGAGGCCGCAAAGATGACAAGGGATCTGGAGCATCTCTCTTAGGAGGAGAGACTGCAGGAGCTGGGCCTGTTTAGTCAAGAGAACAGAAGACTGAGAGGGGATCTCATCAGTGCATATAAATATCTCAAGGGTGGGTGCCAAGAGGATGCTGCCAGACCCTTTTCAGTGGTGCCCAGTGACAGGACAAGGAGCAATGGCCATAAACTAAAACACAAGTTCCACCTCAACATGTCCTTCACACTGAGGGTGGCAGAGCACTGGAACAGGCTGCCCGGGGACATGTGGAGTCTCCCTCACTGGAGACATTCAAAACTAACCTGGATTAGTTCCTGTGTCACCTGCTCCAGGTAACCCTGCCTTGGCAGGAGGGTTGGACTAGATGATCTTCTAGAGGTTCCTTTCAATCCTAACAATTCTGTTATTCTGTGATTTTTGTGAATCCATCATTATATGTAAACTAAGGGGTTTGTCATACGATGAATTTATTTTCTGATATGCTTCTGGGTTACTCCCTATAACAACCTGCTTCTTGCTTATGTCAATATTTTTGATGAATAAAAGACTGAAATTTGTAAGTCCCAACTCTCTGAGATGTGTTTTTGACCTTGATTAATAATTTGGAAGATGAAAATGGATTTTAGGATCTTAACAGTGAGTGCCCTGGCAATTAAAAGCATGTCTAAGATTTTTTTTAACTTGATGTTATTTAAGACTGTATAGATGAAGAGCAGTTCTATCTGATTTCTAGTGACCAAAAAAAAAAAAAAAGAAAAAACATTAAAGAAATGCCTTTATCTAATCTTTACTCTTCTATTGCTTCTTTTCATCTTTGAAAGCTATCTTTTTCTTTAAATAACTGGAAGAAAACCCCAAGTAAACTTCTGATCTGTTTCAGAAAGGCTTGGATAAGGCTTTTTAGTATAAGTAAATTCCTTGTTTTGCACACTTGGACGCTTGGCGGATGAATGTTTTGAGTTTCAAAGTAACTGAAGATGCCATTTTGCACAAGCAAGCAATTTTTCAAAGACTGAGTACCAGCAAGCACAAAATAGTCCATTCTCAAAAAGAAAAATTTAGAATAACTAGTCTTGCTGTTGCTTAGTTTGCTTGTTGGTATAATAAAAGTGGAGGTGTTAAGCATTTGACAAATTCCTCAGTACATGTGATAGTATACTCTCCTTCTGTGTTTAGTACCTGTCATGTTGTTTAGTTATGAGAGGGGGAATCAGTTCAGCTTTGCACATCAATGCTCCTTTGATCCAAATTCTCCTTTGTTTTTTCTTCCTTGTTATCCAAGGTATTGATATACAGTAAAATTAAGTTACCAACCACTGTTCTCCCTCGTGTAAAGTAAAAATAAACTCTTTTTCCTTGGTTCCCATTTTATTTCTCTAATTTGCTCTCTATTGCTTTGTGTTCATTCTTCCTTATTTCATAGGATACATTAAATACCTGCTGTGATTTTCTTAAGAAGGTATGAAGGCACTCTAATAGGAATTTCTTTTCTGTCTCAATTTGGTGGCTGCCATGTTGTGATGCTGTTCCTCCCTCCCCCACTGATGGAAACATGAGTGGATTAATCTAGCCCCAAATTGCTGTATGGAAACCCTTTGCTCTTAAGTCAAAAAAGTCAGTGCAAGTCTGTGAATCGTTTTATGAAAATACTGGATCAAGTTTCAAGCTTCGAGTCCCTGCTGATACATTAAATTCTTCATGGTATTGGCAGGGAAGAAGCAGGGGACCTTTCTTTAGCTAGATAAATAAGAGAAGTGTCAACTCCAGATGCCTTGAGGGAGAGACTCCAGACAAGCTTTTAGTACAATTACAGAAGGACAAAGTGGAAGAGACCCATGGGACTCCTGTGTGTATTGAATGTCATTTAGCTTTTTAGTACAACAGAGAAAAGCTCTATAGCAGTGTTTAAAGTAGATATGTTTGTAGTCTTTTGTGTATAAATATAAGTATATGGCACTTTTTAAAAAATATATATACATATATGTGTATATGTATGCTGTGGTGTTGTAGGAAATGGTATTGGCAGAGGGTACTAAAGCTAAAAAAAAAATAGAAGTACCTTTCTTTCAATGCCCACAGCACATGGAAGAAAAGTCAAGACCCTTCCTTAGGACTTTCCTAACATTTGAAGTAAGTGGACTCATGTGGGACTGGTGCACAGCTCAGCAGCATGGATGCTTAGTTTCAGTGCTGTCCAGGCATCAGCAGGGTTGTATGTGCAGGAGGGAATTTTGTTTGTTCACCTAATTTTCTCTACAATTAATGATTTGTCTTATCTTCCCTTCCCTCAGGTATTCTTTACATAAAAACATATAAAATAACAGAATAAAATTCAAAGTCATTATTATTTCCAGTTTGTGGATGGGTATGGTAATTATATCTGCATAACCTTCCTACTTTCTTTGTAAAAAAAGGATATTTGTTGTATTTTAATTTTTAGCCGACCCATACTGCTTATCCTTTTAATATTTCAGTGACTTGAATTCAGATTTGTTAAGACCATTTCTTTCAAAGCACAGTGCTGTCTGATCACATACTCTGCATTATAAATCTTCCCTTTTTGATATTCTTTAAGTTACATAATGGAGTTGGAAATCCATTATTATCATATGCAGTGTATCCTCTCTGTGCCTTCTTATTTATGGAATTGGTTATACTATGCATTTTAAATGGAAGCCTTTATTAAGTAATGTCAGCAATTTTGCTGAGCAGAATACTTTTGGAACACTGTCCTTTTCTGTAGAGGTCAGACTTTTCTTTTCTTATCTGAATAGTTTCTTCTTACATAAACTATAAGCATTCTGTTATTTGGAATTTATTTCTTCTGCACCTTTTCTCCATTTTCATTCTAGGAAGTTTCTCTGGTTCTCATTCACGTTCTTCATCTGTTTCATCCAGGGCGACGCAGTGTTTCAGCGCTGGCCACATGGTACTACCTGGGTTTGACCTGGTTTCCACTGTTGCCCGTATCAAGGGATTGTGTATGTGTGCATATGCGTGTGTGTAACAGAACTGGACATACTGTAAATATTTATTTACATATAAAGTGTTTTGGTTTGGTGTGTGGTGTTTGAAAACACCTCTTTCAGTGTGAGATAATCACATGTCACAGGTGTCTGCCATTTTAAGAAAAACACCAAGTATTGGAAAGTTTGCAGTGCCAAATGCACTTGGCAGTAGTATTTGGTTTCTTTGACTGAGGCATCAGTTTGGTGTGACTGAACTGAAATTTTGGGCTTTCTTTGAGGCATCCTCATGTATGACTAATAGTTACTTTAATCCCAGAATTAATTGAAATAAAGTTTGTAAAAACAGTGTATTTTATCTACCCTGAGCCCTCCCTGTGAATTTTTCTCAGTCAGTGTAGATAATGTCATTCTTTCACTTCTTATGTGTGGAGGTCAAACGAAGGTCCAAGCCAATGTTATAGGGCCATAAATAAAACAGTTAACCAGAACTACCTGGTAATAGCCAGTGGCCTAAAATACAGAGCAAATTTGCACTGATGTTTTCATAGTTTCCACTGCTCTGCATCTAAAGGGTCAAAGGAGGCATTGTTTCATTTAAGGCTGTTTGTGGATTGTTTCTTCATTAATTTGTCCCATTATTTCTTGAGCAAATGTGGAATTTAGCATCCACAGCAAACTGTGGCAGATTTCCTGAACGTAACTGCATCTTGTGTGGCAAAAGTGTTTTTTAGAGCTTAACATATCCCAATATGCTTTGTTGCTGCCTGCACTTGCATTAGCAAATACAGTGAAGAATTACTATCTAGTCTTCCTTTCTGTGCTTATCAGCATTTTATAGAGATCAGAAGAAAATACATCCTTAACACTTAAATCTGCAATCCATTCAAAAGATGCTGTCATAACTGTTATAGCCTGGAACATTCTGTCACAAGCTCCATGACAAAACTATATTTTCTGTGTTGTAGTTCTGTGGGATGTTACGACTTCTGCATAACTTTTAAAAGTTACCTGACAGGCCATAAAATGGATTTTTGTTCTCTGAGCAAACTACTTGGACATGAAATGATGACCTTTAGGAAGAAAATCTGGGTATTGCTTTGCCTTTAGAGTTATAGTCTATGACTTCTTAAGCATTTATTAATCATTTCCATCTGTGAGAGCATCTTATTTTTTTATCTTACTTAGAAAAGAAACAAAAACATTCAGCAAATAAGCTTCTTAGACTCATGGTGTTTTCCCCTAGCACTTTGGGATACTATTACACATGCTTGCGATTATCTACTCTGCAAACAATTGTCAGGAAACTTCAGCTGTTTTCCAAGTCCCACAGAAGAACAGATGTGGAATTAAATTTCAAACAATGTACTGTTAATCACGTACATGTGGACACAAAATGAACTCAGTGAGAACTGATTGGATGCTTTGTTAGCTGAGCATAGAGTGGAGAATTTGCACTTTTCTTAGTCTTCATTATCTGAACAGTCCTTGAAAACAGTACTAATATATGGAAAGGATAAGGGTCTGGTTCAGATATTTAACTCCTTCTAGAGAGCCAAAACCACGGGGGACCACCTGAATGGAACTGAATTATATTATGTATATGAATACAAGTAATTGTATATGTATGTATAATTTTGTTTTATTTGAGAGCACTTTTGATGCTGTAAAGGATATTGAGGAATAAAGTAGCTGCATATCATCAGTGTGCTTTCAAAAACAATTATTTAAACCAGCCAGCTTTGCCTGCAAGAGATTTAAAGTCCATGTTCAATTGCTGGAAAACCATAAGAAAGTAATTATGTCAGAAAACCTACTCATGCTGTGTTCTAAACCTCAGCCTTCCCTGGAAAAATCACTTAAAAAGACAGTCCATACAATTTTGAAAAGCTGTTTTGGGGGGAGAATGGATTAGTATTTAGGGACTCTGGAACTTAGAGCTTCAACTTTACATAATAATTATTCTGAATGAGTGCATTTAGACAGTCATTGAGACTTAAGGAATTGTTGGATTCTTGTTCTTGGAAATCTTTTTTTTCATTGGTAAGGAAACTTATGGAAAAAGGGTTCTTGATACTTGTTCTGAGTGTGATTGCCCTCACTGAAGTATGTATAGGTCTTGAAAAATAGTGCCTACTAGTAGGAATCTGCATTTCCTGCTGCTGCAGAATTGAAACTGTTGTTAAAATATGTAGCTTATATACATGTGATTATTTTCAGTTATTTGATCCCATGTAGCCTGGAAATAATTTGCCTTCCTGAACCTACAAAATAAAAAAGGAGGGGGGGTGAAAAGAGAATATAATGAATTTACGGCTTCTTAAATTCGATGAACTTGATTAAGCAGACAAGATTATGTCTTGTTTCAGGGTTTATAGTAGTTCCTTGGAATTTTTTAAACCCCTTTAGAAGTCTTAAAATTAGCCCTATCGTATTATATTGAAAGCTGTAAACTTGGCCGCCTGTGGTTTTTGGCTTGAAAATAACACAGTTGCCCCACAAGCTTGAAATAGGGTATGAGGACATTAGTAGTGATGCATTTTCCTGCCTCCCAGGTTCTCCATCTAACTGCCTCACTGGCTGTTCCTTGACTTCTCACCTTGCACGTTCATTGTTATGTTTATTCTGGTAGTAAGCAAATGGCCAAAGCCAATTAAAATGTTAATTCCTACTAAAATAGCAAATACAGTGTTTTGAAAGATGGAGAGAACAGAAGGAACTTTCAGAAATCTTTATATGTTCCAGAGACATGTTGTCTCTTAGCTTGACTTCTGGAGAGATCTGTGAAGGTTATATCAGAGTTTATGTATTCTTTAAAAAAAAATCTTTCATATGGATTTCCTGGGGCTGTTTTGCTTGTGCTCTGTGAAGTGACCAATTTCTTCCTTTTCTTTGTTTTTGGGGAGGTCTGCTTGACCTTAGTTTTTCATGTTTTCTTTCAAAATAACTTTCTTTCATGGATATTACTTTGTTTATGTGCTTTGCCAAAGAAAAAAAGAGATAATAACATTCAAAATAAACATCTTTATACCCCCATGTCTTGTTTTTTAGCCTTCGTCTAGAATGACATAAGTGGCTAAGTATTTCATGTTCTTTAAAACATGACTGTGAATGTAAATGATATGGACATTGTGTGCTCTACCAAGACTTAATAAGTGCAGTTATCTTCTGCCCTTAATAATCAAAAGCATGGGATACAGACAGTAGTTCTGTATGGTGCTAGTTAAGAAGAAACTATTTTTTGATGTTTAATACTTTGAGAGTATTTTAAATGGGCTTAGAATGCGTGTTTTGATTTAAACAATGGGGTTTGGGATGGCTTTAAGCTGTTTAATATGTACTTTCTAAGGGGTGATTGGAAGGTATGCTAATATACTTTAATGTATAGATCTTTGGATGAGAAGGCCTTTGTAAGGGAGTTCATTCCCTTGTTATTGCAGGCAGTCAGGTTGTGTGCAACTTGTTTCATCACGTCATGAGCCTTTAACTTGAAATTAGAAAGCTTTTTTTACCTCTGCTTTTGTTCTCGAAAGGCTGTTGCAGACTCTTGCTCTTTCATATGGTTTAGAAACCCTCTCTTAAGCTGCATCTTAAGTGTGTTGACAGTCAGATCACTGTTATTTTGTTCTTGCTGCAGTGTTGACTTTCAATTTAAATATCTCTTCTCGCTAATTAGCTGCCTACAGTAATGGTAGGAAATAATTACACTTCATTTTTTGTCAGCATTTTGTTAGGCTAAAGAAGACAAGACCTTATATCTTTTCTTAGCTCTCTTCCCTCGATCGGTACCATATTCCTTTCATGTTCTTAATCCGGTTTGGATGTCCTACTCTTCCCATCACTTATGGATTATAAGAATTCTTTACAGTGTTCAAAGTAAAACCCCCTGCAGTCTTCAGTAACTGGTAAGACTATCCTTCGGGTTGATGATAACTGATATAATCCAAGATTATACTGCCATTCATCACCTCCGTGTCATGTTAGAGGTATTGCCCAACAGGCTCAAGGTAAGTTGTGAGATACTTCTGAAGGTTTTCCTCTTCTCAAAACAATATAAACATATTAAACAACCATTCTTTAGGAATTCAATCTACCAGTAAACTTTAAAACTGACTTTGGTGAAGAATACCACCTACACTGTAAGTATGGTGTCTGGGTTTTTTTTTTTTTTATTTCTAATGAATTGTTTTAATTTCGAAAGTTATTGTTTAATGAGAAAGAATTTGGTAGGAAACACAGGGGGTTTTTTTAAAGTTATAGAACAAGCCCAAGTTAAGCGAACTCATCCCTATCACCATCTCAGTTTCTCAACTGCAGACATAAGGAAAGCAAAGAATCTTCCTTCACTCCTACAGTTGTTGATAAAAGTTAAAGAAGACATCAAAAAGGTTTTGCAGCAGACTTAAAAGTTTGGGTGAGGCAAACACCCTCTCATGAGTTTCAGAAAATAATCTCAAAACTGATATGAACGGTCTTGTACAACCTACTTTTGGGAATGTGAAGGTTAGTGAGTGGTAGAAGCAGGAAGCTTAAGAATCCATATTCAGGGGAAATATTTCTGACTAAAAATTACATTCAGTTACTTGGAGTTAGAATTACTCAGGTTGGAAGAGACAACTGAAGGAAACAGTCATTTTTACCCTCAACTGAGGAAGAGGAATAAAAAAATTTGCGTACTCTTCTCTGCCTTGCACCAGCCATTCCTATTTGAACTGAATCCTTCATGGATTATTCTGTAAGCCCATTTTTTTGAGCCTGAAGTTGACCTATGACACTCCAGCCTTGCAAGTACCTTTATACAGGAAATGGTAAAGGTGACAATCAATATGTCTTTTTAAAGAATTAATATAATCTTGAAAGGGAGAGGAGAAGCAGAAACTGACTGCTCTTTTTGCCTTCTGAATCAGGAGACCCTTTTAAAAGTGATTCTTCTCTTTGTGTGTATCTATATGTGGAGACAATCTTTCATAATGTTCTTTTAGGTAGTAAAAAGAATAGGTCTAGGGAAAATAAAGTAAAATGTAATCACTAGGAGCTCATTCTTGTTGAGAATCTATATCTCAGTTTTACTCCAAATGGATTTTGAATAATAATTTAAACAATTAATGAGTTTAAAGAATATTTAGAACTTCTTACAAAATATGTGCTGTGACAGTCTTCAAAGAGGACATTATTAGCTTCAGGAAAAGCTAAACCTAGACTTTATACTCCTTGTATTACCAGGACATTTTCTTAAAAGATTGTTTCTCTAGCAGCTTTTAAGTAAATTTGCTCCAGAAAAAGCTTAAAACGAAAAAAATTAGAAAGGCAAAGGAAAGCATCTTTGTAGTATACAAAACCAAAATTAACATATTTCTTAGTTGCTGTTCAATTCCCACCATTCCTGGGGCTAGCTGAGTCTGCTTTTTAGCTCAGTCATTCCTGAGTCTGCTTTTTAGCTCTTACCAAGCACTGGGTAGCTCATTTCCTCTTCCTTGGGTTAGCATCAGAGGAGTGCCTCTTTGTGGGTTTGTGAGCTTGTGTTGGAGAAATGTCCTGGATGGAGATGCCTCAGGACTTTCAGAGCTCTGTAGAAACAGCAAGATGTACTCCAGAGCTGGAAAACTGAACAGATGAGACTTGAGTAAGGATTTTCATTTCTATAACATGATTTCACTGACATGCTCAACAAAGGCACATGGAAAGTTGCTCAGGGTCTCATCTTTATTGAATTTTACTTACAATGGTTTTGGATTTTGGATTTTGTTTCTTAAGACTGAAAATGGATTCTGAGACATGATCTGGAGAGGAACAGAATACAATTTAATGTGCTGTAAGTAGTAGTTCTAGCTTTGAATTAAGGTCTTGAGTGCATAATAGGCCTATTCATTGGATAATGTTCAGACAGACCATTTTCAGTAGAAGTAACTTTGCTTCGAGGCCAAATTGAATAGCCTAAGCTCAAGATTTTGTCACTTAGCAAAATCATTACATGGACCACTGAAGTGTTTCATGATTAAAAAGCAGCTTTTCACTGGTAGAAGGTCACAGGTGATACCTCTGGATGCTTTAATTAGATAAACTACTATTTATGTGTCTTCTTTTATTGCATTTGTAGAGATGAAAGCTGTGAGAAAGGTGTGGAAATTAGTTCAACATAGAAAATACATGTAAGGTGAACAATTTTGTTTTCCTGACACCGCAGAGAAGTCTGAATTTGTATTTTGAGGACTCTTAACAGCTTGTTAGTGTTTTGGTAGGTCAGTCCCTAGTTCTGGGTTTGGTTATTTTGTTAGATATCTTGTCTTAAATGTACAGGGAGTTTGAGTGATAAATCAGGTCTTCTTTTCTTTGGAAGGGAGAGGAGGATTGCGTTTAAGGCATTTTTTTTTGTTTAGGTTGAAACCACAAAACAAACAGGTTCCTAATTCAGTCCTGGTGCAGGATTACTGAAAAGTGCAGGAATGTTATCAGGCAATTTGGAGATTGTAGTGATTGTTTCATTGACTTGTAATAGTCACAGCTTTTGTCACCGGAATCATACTCTGACTGTAACTTTGGCCTGAGAAGGAGGTGTGGGATTGAAAACCAAACAAACCCTGCAGCTGTTGATTTAAAGAAACATTTGTGAGTGGGTAGAATAGAAGTCTTTTTTTTCTCCAGAACGGCATGATGGGATAGCTCTGCAGCTTTCTACAATGGGCTCAAGATGTCTACTGATTAAAGAAAACAGTGCATTAATTGCTTATGCCTTAACAAAACTCCACAGTTGACACCTCTAGACCTTCAGGAAAAGATAACTGAGCTGTCTCCCTTGGAGACATTTTCTTCCACTTCTGCCAGCAGATGGCTTTGTTTGTAAACTTAGCGTTTTGCAGGCCAGCATTTGGTAATCTGGGAGCAGTAGTTTGAATGCTAATAATACTCATCAGAAATTGTTATTTATTAAGCCATCTGACATTTATGAAGAATAGCCTGAGCTTGCCAAGTGTTTCTAGCTCATTGCTGAGGAGCATGCCATGAGTTAGAGCATTTAATTAGCAACCCCATGTCTGGGCCCCTGGGTATTAATGAGCCTCAGCCTCCCCTGGGTCCTGCTCCCACTCTTAGGTGGGCCCAGAAGCCTGTGTCAGACCAGCCTAGTGCTATCAGTCTGTGTGGGAGCTGTGTTACCAGTGTGCCTGTTCCAGTCCCAGCTGCTGTGGTGTTGACCTGGAGCCTACCTTTGTACCATGACTACCAGGCTGCTCATGGGACCTGCTTCTCTTACCACCCATGCAGGCAGCAGGTCACTGAGCAGTGCTGGTCCCAGGGTGAAGCTGCTTTCTCAAATCACTTCTTGTCTGGTTCCTCTCCATGGTGGCCAAGCTGCAGCCACCTAGAGCAGCTTTATGGCCAAACTGGAGCCAAGAAACAATTTCAGTAGCTGTAGATATACTTATTGGAGATGCTGCTGCAAAGCTTTGGCTGCCTTGAGTTGGCAGAGAGAAAGGGTTGATGAAGCAAGACCCGAGCACTGACTTTGGTGGAACTCCTGGTGCAGCTGTGGGAGAGGGACTTGCTGCTTTGCTTTACAGTCCCTGTGACACAGAGATGTGACTCAAGAAGCATGTTGTAAAGTGAACTTGTTAAGTGCTTTTACAATGCCTTTAAAGTAAACAATTTATGTCCTTTTATCCTCATGGATGACCCTAAAGAGCTCCCACTGATATCTGTGAAGGTGGGATCTAGCTCCTGGCTGATGTTCCATATTACTAACTTCAAATAAAGATTTATGCTTAGATAAAATAAACTTTAGAAGCCAAAACTAATTTTAGAGAGTAACTTTACTAAAAATAAATTTGCATATCTTTGGTTGGTAATAAATGGCTTGTTTAAGAAATGTAATTTGATTCATCTATGACTCAGGTGTTATTGTATTAGGTAACAGACTAAGAGGAATCTTTCATTCATACTGCAGGTCTCTTAATGCTTCTGTATTTATTCTGCTTAGTTTTGTGAGAATTGATAGGATTATAAAAGTGTAATATTTGCTTTAAACATTTTAATGATGCAGGTGCATTTGAGTAAAATATTTTTTGTAGTGTAAAAAAGTAAGTTTTTTTTCTTTTGTTCTCACTGAAATAGCTTGTAAATTAAGTTGCTCTATATGGCTCTTTTGAATTTACTTTAAAGTACATATGTACAGATATGAAGGATGACCTTCTAGATTGAACAAATTAGATATATAATACAAAAAACAAAACTGGAATTTTTGTCTCCTGTAGGTTTGCGAGAAACAGAGAATAATAAGTCTGAGAAGAAATTTTTAAAAAAATCTGGTTTATATCTTGAGCTGTTAGCTTCCTGTAGTGTTTAGCATTGTAATAAATTTAGAGGTTGGTTTCATTTGTTGGATTTTTTTAACCCACTAGAAGTATATCCCTAAAGAAAATACTTTCCTTTTCTTGTTTTGCTGTTATTTCTGAAGGTAGCCTGGATGACGTCTATGAAATACTACTTTTTTTTTTAACATTTTATTTTGTGTTGTTCTGCATTGATAGCAAAAGACAAAGAACCCATTGAATGCATTATTTCTATTCATAGTGACATAATTGGTCATACAAACCTTCCTGAAGTAAGTAAATATTTCTTTGATTTGGGTAATTGCTGTTATATAATACGTGGAAGTATCACGCAGTAGTATACTGAAGAAAAAGCTACTTGAAAAGGATGTTTTAAGATACAGCGGATATATCTGTATTCTTTTTTATATTTTATTTCTGCTGGGTAGCCTAAGTATACCTAATTCCTGTTGTCTACAAAGACAGAGTATGTGACGTGGGAATGTTATCAAACCAGTTGTGTTCTCTTATCAGTGTCCAGCCTATTTGATTCTACTGTTGACTGTAAATAAAAAGAAACTTGAAATCAATGGCTCTGCTTGGTATAGAGACTCTTTCTCCCTGAATTATACAAAACATTTCTCCCTTCTCTTGCAAATGAGAAGGGAGCTAAAACTAAAGAATGTAATGTTTTCACCTTTCCTTTGAGGGGTGGGGCTGATGCAACCAAATTTACAGCTGGTCGAGTAGAAAGAAAGAAAGAAAGAAACAGATTTTATGTATTTTTGCCAACTGTTGTAGAAATCCATCTGAGCTATTGCAAAATTTGTAAGAGTTCCTGAGAGAAAGAATGAGAGCATACATGTGTTTTTCTCATTCTGATTTGTTTGAAAGGATTTGGCCATCTGCAGCATACAGGAAGTGCGTACTGCCTATTGATGGTGGGATAGGGGAAGGCACGTAGAGTTTCTTCTTGTTAGTTTGGTCACTAATATGGTGCTAAAAGAGGATTTGTTTTTTAATATAATACATTCTCTCCTCTTTTTTGAATTTTTTCTTTAGTGTCTTGTGTGCAGGTGAAGAACATTGCTGTGCCTTTGGCAGGTGGATGTCTCTGTGAGAGAAGGCTTTTCTACAGCTTCAGCTGTGGGCTATTCCTGTCTTACCCAGCCTGTACTTCTCTTTCTTAGGGACCCCAGACTCCAAGCAAGGAAATTTTCCTTAAAAGCACCAGTTAATGGATTGCTCAGACAATTAGATTTGTTTACACATATTTAAAATTGATCCTTCATTTTTTGGTACTTCAGTTTTAAGAAAATAATTTGGCCTTTTTTGTTCTTAAAAGTAGTCTCTGTCTGTGCTAACACTGCTATATTTTCATTGCCATATTAACTTTTCGAGACAGAAAAGTTGGAGTAATCACAGCTAGTTGGTCCAGTCAGTTGGTTTTTTGGTGAGTTGTTTTTGTTGGTCTGCTTTTATTTTTTTCTGGAGTAATATTCTATGTGCCAAGAATTCAGAGGCTGTTTTAAGCTGTGCTTGACTTTGCAGTGCTCCTGATACACTTTCATCTGTCCTCAGCAGCACACTTTGTTAGAAGTTCTGCACCAGCTTTTCTGTTGTTAAACCATCTTCAGCAAGGCCAAATTATCTCTCTTTGTTAGAGTATACTGGCTTTCTGACTCACTTTGTTCTTTTATGTAAGGGGAGGTTCTTCATATATCCTATCCTGATGAATGTATAAAAATGCAGGATTTCTTTTTACTGTGAGAAATTCTGTATTTCAGCATTGGTGAATCAACCTCACCTTATTTTTATCACCTTAATTTATTACTTTTTGGTACTGGGGATCCAAAACTGGATTGCCTGTTCCAGATGCATATTCCTGGATTGATGGCTAAAGGCAAATAATAGGCTATTAGTGGAATCTTAGCCTGTAGATGTACTCCAGGATATTCTTGACACTCCTTACTGCCTTACTCATGTTTAGCCTACTTTCTGTCCAGACCCCCAGCTCCTTTTGGACAATGCTCTCAGGTACGTGGTGTGATTCTGTGGGTTGACCTGTGCAGAGCCAGGAGTAGGACTCAATGATCTTTGTGGATTCTTTCCAACTCAGGATAATCTGTGATTCTATGATGATATTTGTAGTCCTTCACTGGACCCTCTCCAGTAGTTCCTTGTGCCTGCTGCACTTCAGGCAGTGTGGCTGGAACACTTACTGGTGAAGACTGAGGCAAAAATGTCATAGAGTATGTCTGCCTTCTCCATGTCCTGGGTGGCCAAATCTCCCATTTCCTTCTGAAGGCCCACATTTTCCTTAGTCTTCCTTTTATCAATGAAATACCTATAGAAGCTTTTTTTGTTGCCCTTGACATCCCTGGCCAGGTTTAATTCTATCAGAGGTTTTGCTTTTGTAACCTGATTCACGGCTACTCGGACAATTCCTCTGTAATTCTTCCCAAGCTACCTGTCCTTGATTCCACCCTCTGTAGGTTTCACTTTGTTTGTGTCTGTCAAGGAGTTCCTTGTTCATCCATGCAGGCTTCCTAGCATTTCTACCTGACTTTCTTATTGTTGGAATGCATTGCTTCTGAGCTTGGAGGAGGTCATCCTTGAATATTAGTGAGTTTTCTTGGGCCTTTCTTCCATCCAGGACTTTATCCCATGGTACTTCACCAAACAGATCCCTAAAGACACCAAAGTCTGCTCTCCTCAAGACCGTGGTTTGTGGTTTTTCTTAGCTCCTTAGTGGTTGGAGTGATGTCTAGAATGCTGCATTTCTAGACAAGCAGAAGTGTCCTGGTAGCAAAATATTACTCATGTGCATGTAATCTCTTACAAGCAAAGTTTTTACCATTCCAGCCACCTATACTAATCTTAAATATTGTTTATCATATTTTTGGCTCTGTACCTTTCTTACATTTTACATCAATTATTTCTCTAGGTATTGCCAGGCATCTGAAGTGGTTGACCAAGCCTAAGGACTTGGAACAGTGGTAAGTAAATGAAATTCAGATTATATTATCTGTGTTTTCACGTGCTGTCTGACTCTGAAGTTTGACTGCTGCTTGAAGGATGGAAGATGTGCAGTAGGTTATGGCTTTTGAATGTTTTCTTCTGAGCATCAAGTTCCTTTTCAGAGCATTCACAGATTTTAAGAACAGGATGTAGTCTCAGTGATTGCTTTTGATAAGTGAAGCTTCCTCCCCACACCACCCTGACTTAGAAAAAACTTAAAATATTTTGGGTACATCAGTTCAGTCTATACTTGTTGAAGTGGTAACATGACCCATTATATTAAAAACTGTAGTGTTCTTTGTAAAATTAGATAATTTTCTTGATTCCCTGTGCTCATTGCTGATTTTTTGCATCTTAGGTGCTAATTATGTACCATTTTGACTAGAGAAGGATTCAGGAAGGATCTAAGGAAGAACTTTAAAAATTTCAAATACTTTAAAAAGGGAGTTTTATAATGCATTTATAAATATATTTTTTGTGCTTCCTTATCTGTAGGTATAGGCTGGCAAGGAGAGCCTTACACAGGCAGAGATAAACTCATCAACTCTTAATTGTATTTAATAATCATTGAATACAATAGAACAATAGAATCATTAAGGTAGGAAAAGACCTTCAAGATAATTGAGTCCAACCTTTGACCGAATACCATCATGTCAACTAAACCATGGCACCAAGTGCATGTCCAGTCAATTCTTGAACACTCCAGGAGTGGTGACTCCACCACCTCCCTGGGCAGGCTGTTCCAATGCTTAACCACCCTTTCAATGAAAAAATTGTTCTTGATATCCAACCTGAACCTCCCCTGGTGCAGTTTGAGGCCATTTCCTCTTGTCCTGTCACTAGTTGCCTGGGAGAAGAGGCTGATAGAAGAGGAGTATAATAATACTTTCAAAAAGCAATTGCATTTTCTTGCCAAGAGATAGGTATTTGGAATAATGTCATATTTCTGTTTCTCTAGTTTCCATAGTAGAGCCAGTTTATGTGAAAAATTTCATATTTATATTAGGAGATGTCATTTGATTTCAGTGCTGTTGGCAGCAAATATAAGTTTTTAGCACCTATGTATTTGGTTCTATGTGCTGTTGACTTTGGTGGCCAATACAGTGCAAATAAAAACAACCCTTGCCTTGTTTTTATTATTGTTTGCTTTAGTGACCTCTGAAAATCATGCTTGTTCTTCATTTCTAAAAATACCATTTAGTTAAAACTGAAGGAATTTGTCAGTTTAGAATATTAGCACTCATGTAGTTCTATATTTACTATGTCCTTTCTATTTGTGCTTGTATTTTGCCAGGAAAAGCAAATAAGTGAATTTGTCAGTTAGTTTTGGACAATTCCTTTTTGCCTACTGTTTATCTACCCCTGTGTCCCTATCCTCCAGTGCCTGACAATTGTCAGGACTGAAATACTGTATTCGTAGTGTCATTAGTGCACAACTGGAATGAAAGCATCATAGACAGTTTATATATCTTTATTCAACAAAAAATATGGGTATTCTTTCTTTCAAGTTCGATGCTGTTTAAGAAGTGGATAGTTAAGAATTAAAGAGACTTATTATTAATTTAAAATTGATTCTTGGCTAGTGTTACAGATAATGTAACTTATTTTAAGACAGTGTGTCTCAGACCAGTTAAGAGGGGAGTCCTGTAGCGCTTAGCAGTATAATAGAAACACTAGTACATGCATTAAGGTGAAGGTAACTTAAACAACAACTTGAGCAACTGTCAGCAGCAGTTGCAAGCCAACATAGAGAGTTAAGTGTAGTGGTGATTGATAAAATTGCACAGTTGATAAGATTAGTTCTGTGCAGATCTAATATGTTTGGAAAAAACCCTGAAATTATAACTTTTTCTTCATAATGAAATATGTAAATAATATAATTTCTCTCCAGATGCACTAATGAGCACAACAAAGGCTAGTTGTCTGGGTTTTCTTCAAAGGCTTTGCATAATTTGTGTTGGGGGAACATTTGAAAATATCTAAGCAGTTCATTCCCTAAAAATCTTCACTTCAATCGCAGTTAAATAATTCATAAAATTGTAACTGGAAGCAAGAAATAAACAACAAAGATAAAGATTTAAAGGATCAAATTACCTTCTGATAATCTCTTAAAGAAATCTTTGGTATTTTGATTACTCTTTCCTCTTCTTTTTCTCCCCAGTGTTTCAATGTAATTATAAGAACATTCCCATTCTTGCTGACTTGTATGTGTGCTCCTTTTGTTGCAATATGACTAGGGTAGAAGCTTATGATGCCTTTTCTAATAAACATGAAAGATAGACTGATATGGTATTACGCAAAAAAGGACCAGTTATTGTAGTTTTCCATATAATGCTACTAACCAAAACTTGATTGCTTAGTACGGGGCGGTTAAGATCCTTCCAGGACCTGCATATCACAGCTGATGGTAATCCATGCTCCAGTGAGATGCCTCAGCAAAGGCAGAGGCTGGTGTTGAACATCTCTGGAAAACAGCGGGTGCTTGGGGAGTGTTAGCCTCAGGACTCTGATGGGTGACTGTGAGACTTGTGTCTGAGGATTTGGAGGTTTGATCCTCTCTTTTAATAGCTGAAGTTTCATCAGCCACTTGCTAGTAATTTTGACAGAGGCTGATGCAAAGGTGCAGTTCTTGGACTGTGGACTTTTGTCATCCCAACTGCTCTGAAACCTACCAGATGATGTGACAAATATTCTTCTGCGTTACATGAAAATAAATGTTTTGACTATCTAGTCCTGTTCCTCTTTAGGTGATAATACTTATCTAACTTTCCTGGATAGGGTCCAGGTTGACACTGGAGGATGAGGGTTATGCTTTCTGGCCTTGGGAACAACTGAGAGAAACCAAGGTGAGAGAAAGCAATTAGAGTGCCTTTCTGAAGGTCTTTCCTCGTGTTGTGTTAACACTCAGAAGAAGGAATGCTGTGGTTTGCTCAAGCTTTTCTAGCTGTCATCTTATATATGTGCTGAACTTTGCCTCATGATGGTAACTTCAGGAATTACATTTTTTTGTTTCTGATAAAGTCATGCCATACTTTAGCTGGAAATAGAAAATTTGGTAATAGTTTTGAGGCACTAAAGGGTCTCTGTTAAACCCACACAGTTTACAACAGAATACAGATAGGGACAGGGAGTAGATTTTTGGGCTTTTTGTTTGGTTTGGGATATATGGCTTTGTTTATATCAGTACAGTTTTGTACTATGTACATAATGGCACAGAGACAGGGTGAGTTTTTACCTCTGGAATTGAAAAATAGTGTGTGGCCAGTATTCCTGATTTGACTTGGTTTTGTTAACAGCCAGAATAAATAGGAAGTTAAATACTTGTACTGCTTTTCCTCTTTGAATAATCTCCTTTCTGTGTTTGCGCTTTGCCTTTTCATTTTTATTTTTCATATAATTTATCTTTGTGTACTCCTTCTTTAGAGAACTTCGAGGTGATTTTAAAGCACTAATCACAAATTACACCCCACTTCTATTTAATAGAAACAATAGTAGTGGACTTTTTTTCCAATTTCTTTCCTTTTGTCTGTCATTAGAGGGAAGAAAGGACAAGTTACTGAGTCTGAAAAATATTGTGGTTTCAAGTTCTTTCCTTGGGAAGGCACTGGAAACTTTCAGATGCTGTAAACCACATTGAACTGATAATTTGCTTATGGAGTAGAAAAAACAATGGTTAATTTTAATGTTATTATTTCTGGAACTTAGTGCAGTTCCTGATGTGGAGATGCCATGCCACAAGCAGTGACTAAATAGCAGTTGCTGCTACAGGAAGAAGTGTGGTGTTGCAGATAGAACTGCCTGTCCTGACTCCTGCTTTCGACTTCTGCCTCTGTTGTTAACCTACTAAGTCATATTAGGAAAGGTAATTAATTTCTTACTCTTTTTTTTGGCTTAGATTGCAAGGCCTTTTGTCCAGGTACTGCGTCTCAGTTCATGTCACTGTACTTTGGTGCCTGTGGATTCCTTCAGTTGCTATAGTATTACTATTGTTACTTGCAGGGTTTCTCATTAGCTCTCAGGAGCTCACCCTGTGACATGGAATTCTGAAAACACTTGAATATTTGTTCTATGAGAAGAAAGCCAGTAATACTTTTCAGAGCCTTGTTTAATAGTGCATCTGGTCTTGCACAGCTGCAGGCTGATGCCAAAAGGGACAATATCACTTCAGCCTGTTCCTTCCCTCTTGCATCAGCCCCCAGTCCCAAGGTGAGCTTAAGGTAAGCAGCTAATTCAGAAAAAAAAAAGAACCTAACTGCCTGGGAAGGAAAACTAAACCAGATAACTAGCTGGCTTGGCTTGTCCTGTGGCTGAGAAATTACTAGATGTAACAAAAGGGACAAAGATGTAATAAGCAGCTGGAATTAGGTGGGGAGAGTAGTACTGTTTCTTTCAGCAACAGGTAATAAATATACCAGATGAGACATAGCATGGAAACCAAGGCTTATTAAGAGCTGCATTTTACAACCAGATTTTGAACACAGCAGAAGAATGTACTGTGTTCAATGCATGTGCACAATGGATGTGACACCCCAGCTTCAGTTCTGCTGATGTTAGCTGCCAATATTAGATGTTCTTCACAAAGTATTTTTTTCTAATACAGCTTTTAATTGTTTTTTTTTCCCCTCAAGTAACAGTCATCTTTGTGATCCACAGCATAATTTCAAGGCACATTTCTGATGCCTAAATATAACTTTTATTTAATTTTAATTGAAATTGAAATCCACTTAATCTTGCAAATTTAGCTGAGAGAAGTAGCTCTTGATGTGATACTTTCTAAAGACCTTGTATTCATAATTTCCCCTTTAAAGTCTGTCAAGAAACTTGATTTATCTTGAAAATGACTTATGTAATTGGAGTTGACTCTCTGAAGGACATTTTTCAACCACTGCCCTTTCTCTTAAAAATGTATACAACAGATTATATTGGTTTCTTTGATCTTACTTTCTTTGTGAGCCTTATGTAATAAGATCTTGTGTTGAAGGACCTGTGTTTTCTTTCCCACTCACCATAGGTTTCCATGAAATAAAGAGGGGTGAGCAGGACCAAGGATGAGAGAAGCAAAATGTTAAAATGATTTTGGAAAATGTAGTGACTAACTTTAATTGAAGAGCCTTTACATACAGCTCACACATGCTTATGAGGACATGAATATTTCTTGTCAATTGCATTCATGGATGAGGTTGCCCAGTAAATTAAGCCAAGCAAGAGCAACAACAGTTTAGCAGCAAAAAAAGCAAGTGTGTCTCTCAGAACACTGCAGCCCAGCAGGGACCTTGGCTCTCAGCTTAGCTGTCTGTACAACTGACCTAGGCAATGATGTTGCTGAAATTTCACATCTGTTATTTCTTACTGCCCACTTCTTTGGCAACAGCCAATCTTCATTTTTTCCGTTATAGGCAGCTGCTGGAACTAAAAAGAGCTTGAACTCATTTTCAGATGTGCTAAATAGACTATGTTTTACTTTTCTTTTTTCCCCCCTTTTTTCTACTACAGCACACTCACTTGTTTCAAAGGTGCGTGATCTGTGAGTTCCATGCTGTGTACATGTCCGAAGATAAGCAGATCTGTTAGCCTTATGCATGGAAATAATTCCTTAGAAATGGGGCCATCATAATGTCTGGGAAAAGAGATGTTAAAAAGAAGCTGTCAGTGAAAGAAGAAATCTGTATAGATTGAGAAGGACTGTGGTCAGGAGTCACCAATATTATCATTGAAACCCACTTTCTCCCCTGGCTGTGACTGACATTATGCAGAAAGTAGATCAGTGCTCAGAGCTCAATGGCGGAGCCAAGAACTTTATGACCAAGTAGAACTGGACTGCTTGAAATAAATAGTTCCTTTTGCATTTCTTGAGGCTGTCTTACTCTTTGCACTCAATGTCTCATAGAAGAATTCTCCTGTGTCCTTCTGGCCCTCTCTAGCTTAAGCTGTTGAAACTGTCAGACTATTTCCCAAAGCTATTAAATGGAGGGAGGTATTACAGCCTCTAAGCAAGCTTGCAAATAACCTGTTGAAGGCTGTTCAAACCCGTGTGTCTAAATACATTGTAGAATTGAACCATAAGAATATAGAATATTTTTTCCCAATAATTTATGCTGGCAGATCATGGAAAAAGCATTGAATGAGAGTTATGAACTGAGAACTGGCCAGCTTGGTGAGCAAAAGTTTCTGGCTGAACTTTTTTTGAATACCAGAGAACCACCAAAATCTCTATTGCACTGATTTTTAAACCAGCATGAGATATGACTTAATCAAGGACATGTACTAATACATGAAATCAGGAATCCCTGACAGTGGAGTGCAGCGATCTGATCATGCTGCTGCAGTTCTGCATAGGTGCAGTGCTTCCCTCAGTCTGGTAGTAAAAGATCACTGGAAGGTAATGCAGGACTTGGGACAAGGAGTAAACAGCAGAATATTACTGACTCTCAGTGCAATGGGAGGAATGGATGGGAGGAGGTGAGGTAACATCTGACCCAGAGGTGAGTATCTCCTAAAATACTTCAAGATGCCCATGAAAAATGCCTTTAAATTTAGTATCTTATTTTTCTGAATATTAGAATGGTATTCTGGTGAAATATTGGTAAAACTCCAGATAAAATTATATATTGTTGTAATTGAAAACAGAAAAGCTATACTAAATGTAGGCTGATTATTTTCTTTCATTTTGCAATTTTTATCTCTTTTAGTTTTTTTTTCTCTAAAGCAAAGTAGTTTTGTCTAGTTGGTAGAATGTTGCTATTGTCCTTTACAGTATGATTTTTAAATCCACCTCTTACAGAAATCATACAGGAAAATAAATATTTTCATAAAGATTGTTTTGGGAGTAAAATTTAATGCAGTAGACAAAGAAAAAAATTATAGTCTCTAAAGATTTATGGATTTTATTAAATGAGGAAAAAATCCTTCCCTGCAGATAATTTTTTTTCATGTATTGGAAAATTTGAAGCTGAGAAGAACAAAAAGAAATTCTATACTAGGGAGGTCGAAAACATCCCTTGAAATCCAACTAGTTTTCCAGATTGTGTTGAGCATATTTCTCTCTTGAAATTGGCTACTGTTCATATTCCTTCCTGAAACTGTCAAATCTGTTAGAAGTATGATAATAAAGTACTCTTGCATGCACATATGTCAAGACAACATTATACTCCATGAAATTAAAGCATTTTCTGGGTCTACCTTCCTGGCATTCTCACCAATCTGTCCGCTCATGGATGTTTTTCTTTGTTACGGAATTTTTTTTTAATGACTGTTTTCCTGGCAGCTGGAGGGACTCTACTTCAGAGGTACTCCTAGCATACTAATGATTCTGAAATATAGAGGGGATGATGCTTTTTCTGCATGTAGAATATCTAAGTGAATCAGAAGAAAATTGACCAGATGCCATGGCTCTTACTTAGGAAAGACCTTATCCTATTTATTTTTACTTCTTTTAATCAGCAATCTGTGTGTATAGCTCCTTCTTATTAAAGGCAATCTATGAATAGTAGTAGCACACTTTAATTTGTGCTACATTTCACCAAATTATTTCAAAAATTCATCACCTCTGTTTTAGGATGGTACTCAGCTAACAACAGTAAAATGGGAATTAGGATTACCTGTGCAAATTCATATTTTTTAGCATGTTTTGCAACAGTCTGAAAGATTGCTGTGTTGTTTTTTTCAAATGTGTCTTGAGACACAACTGAAAATTTTATACCTATGGAAAACCTGTTAGGAGTTGTGTGTGTTTCCAGGTATTTGAGCATCCTTAGAAGAAACCTGCTTACGTTGGCACACTGCTAATAATTTTACATGTTAGAGCATCAAATACCTCTACATACTGAATAACCTTCTAATGTTGCCTGAGTTTGATTAGAAATCATTATAAAGTGTAATTAAGATATTTGAAGTGTAGTGCAGTCATCAGAGAAAAGGAATTATATGACTGATGAATTCTTGGCTGATGTTATGGAATGTATTAAGTGTCTGTAGTTGTGATGGTCTAAGAAAACATCCAGAAACGGAAAAAATAAAAGGATTTTTACATCTATAGACCTTCTTCAGTAATACTCTGGAAAAATGAAAAGTTTCTGCTTTCACTTAAAAGTACCAAGTTTCAATTTCTCTGTTAAAAACGTTTCTGTTTAAAAAGTTGACTTTGTGGAATTTCACAAAGGTTGGTGAAAATTAGAGGAACATATTAAGAAAGGGATGAATAACAAACAAAGCTGTTAAAAAAATAAAAGATGGTGGCTAGAGAGTTCTTAAAAAACTAAGGTTGAAAGCTGTTAATTCGCTGACTCCCACAAAGTAAATAACACTTGTTGTTCCTCCCACACCCTAAGACAGGAGCTAGTAAATGAGGCACATTACCTGTTAGACTATTGCAAGAGATTGAGGAACTTCTGAGAGTTGTGGTGTCTGCTCAGTGTAGCACTCTGCTCAGCTTTGGGTGTAATGCTGTGGTAGAAGGTATAGCAGAGAACGCAGAGCAAAACCACTTTGAGAAGAGTTTTACTAAGTCATTCTAAAACTAGACTGTAGAAAGGATGAAAAATTAGCTGTAATTATCTGGTGCACTGGAAGAAAACTGCAGGGGCTTGCTTACTCAGTGTGAGATGTTTGGACTTAGATATCTACAAAACTTGTGATGAAGTCTTAATTCCTCTGCTTAATACAGTAGGCTGATGATACTGAGGATATTACAGCTCCTGGTCTGCAAGCTCTTATTCACATTGCTTAGTGGTATGAAAATTCCTTTTGAAGGTGACAGTCTGCTGTGAGTACACAGAGAGCTGTCCTTAAGTGTCTGCAGAAAAGGTCTGATGCTGAACTGGCTATTGCTTTGTTCCATTTTCACTTTTTCTTTAAGGAAGAAAAAAGGAGTTACTTCTACTTGAAATCTGCTGAAGTGTTTTGCATAAGTAAAGACCTCAGTTTGCTCAGCTGTTGCATTACTTCCCTTTTTGTGAAAATATTTTGAATCTAAACAGGGACTTTGATTCCACTTTTTTCCTTGTTATTACAGGCCTACTAAAAATTGTTGTCATAAGACATTATGCTACAATTCTATTTACACAGTTCTTAAATCCGTATTTGCCGTGAGTAGTCATACCTTCCACCAGGATTGTTAGGTTTGATGACTAGAGAAGTTCAGCAGCCTTTGGTCCCCCTTTATGACTGCTGTTGTGACAGAGCAGCTAAAAAGAGCATTGAGCTCAGCCCACTTGCTGAGGCCATCACCTTCATCTGGGGCTTGTTCTCACAGCTTAATAACTGGAGTTTGGTGAGAACTATTGAGTCAAATGCCATCCATTTGTTCTGCTAAGAGCCCAGCTGTGGATATATAAAATCCCCTTTCTCTGTTGCTTCTTGCAACAACAGATTTAATTGTTACGGGCTCATAGGAACCAATTAGATTAACAGATGTTGAAGGGAGCCAGTTTCAGGTCTTAGTGGGAAGCAGTAATTTGAGAAGCCTTGTGTAAGGGCTCGCTCACCGAGGTGATGAGTGTCTGGGTTTGAGGCTGTGGGTGCCATGGGTGGGAAATGAGAACAGAAGATTTTTTTCTTCTCTTGTTCCTCTACTGATTTAAACTGTTTTGGTCATTGCTGAATAGCAGTGTCTGCTCTCAACAGTGGTTAGAATTTACAGATGTTTATGTGGATATTGAAAGACAGTGTGTTTATGGCACTTGCTTTTCCTAAACTTATTAAGAGTTTCAAGGATATACAGAGGAGCTGAATTTTAAAATGTGTAAGCATGTTTATACTACAAGACTTTTATGCTTTTCCTCTCACTGTCTGATTTAGATAGTGTTGATTCTTGCATGCATTTTGAATAATATTTGAATGGTCTTGAAATTATAGAATAAAATAACAGCTTTTAGCAACAGAGGCCCAACCAGTGTTGTTTTCTTCCTGATAGTACTCATTAATTTTATTGGGTTGATAAAGGAAGAAAAAAACAAAAAACAAAACAAAACAAAACAAAACAAACACAAAAATCCCCAGACAATTTAGCTTTATCTATGTTCCTGCAGTTTTTGACTTGTTCCAGCCTATATGTGGGTGGAACGTCATACCATTGCTATTGTAAGCTGTCCAATAAATAAATACTTGTTTTTCTCTGAAAGGAAAAAAAAGGGAGTTCTCTCCTTAGGGAAAGTACACAAGAAAGATGACACTTTGGAATTTATGTATGTGGATCTTAGTGCACTGCCACTCAGAAATTATCATTAACAGATGAAAAACACCTTTGTGGCTGTCTCTTGGTTTTGTTGCAACAAAATCTGATACCAAATAGTCTGACATGTTACCAAGGGTGTCACCTGCATGCTTAGTGACTTGATGCATAGCAGATTCCTCTCCCCCTCACTACAGTAATGACATCGTACAATGTAATTTTGGACACCATGGCTGAGGCTCCTAAACGTATGACTCAAGGAAAACACTCATGATAAAATCACAAAAGCTGGAAATCATCTGAGCTCTCTTGGTTTCGATAGGTATCAGCTATAGTTGCACATTTCTTTACAGGATCATGCTTGTAGATTCACCTAACAGCATGTTTTTGTGGTATTATCCATGCTAATAAAAGTGAAATTAATAACACTGGGAACTGTGCAGTGGTGTTTTGAGGATGGAACTTTGTTTTCTGTGCCAACTGATGAAATAGTAAGTATTGATTTAAGTAATTATGCCCATACTTCACTAAGGGACTATATAAATTTGACTTCATATTCGCTAAACATAGTATATTAAATAATATGAATGGAACTTTACAGTTTAATTCATTGGAAGCTAATGTATTATAAAATATAATGCATTTAATAACAGGATCACTTTCCAAAATAGGTCCATAAAGCTGGGCTTTCAATATTCATATGAATATTTACAATCTTATGCATGAGAAACAGAAGTCAGAATAGCAGACTCCAAGGTGAAAAGAAAATGAGACCATTTTCCACTTGAGTTTAATCTGTAGATCAGTTCCATATGCTCAGCTGTTTGTGTGTGTTAGCCCTGTTTCCTAACTGGCAAAGGGTGCAATGATGCAGTGTCTATTGTACAGGTCCAGCAATTTGTAGCATGCCTAAATCAGTGAGCATTATATGAAGTTATGTATTTTGTCAGATTTTCCAACCAGGGTGGCCTAATCCACCCAGTTTTTTAAGACATTTTTAAAATGTTGGCGATGTTCAAACTTGGAATTACCAGCACAACTGTAAGAGTTGTTACATGATCCACCTGGATTTAATCCTTGCAGTGAGAAACAGCTGTGGCTTTTTCAAGAGCTATTCCTTTGTGTGCATGCAGTTAAGTTTAAACAAGGAAGGGTGTCTCCGTATCTGTAGGAACATAGGTACACATCTGTCCAGTGTTCGCTGAAGGTAGGTGAAAAACTCTGGTTGGCTTCAGTGAGCAGTAACTACACCTTTAACAGTGGAGTATATGTTGAAACACACTGAAACACATGCACGCTAAAAGGCTCATCTAGAACTTCACAGAATTTGGCATATTATTTGAAAAATCCTGCAAAAAGGTTGTTCCCAGAGCACTACTATGTAGCTTTGTTTCTTTCTCCTCATTATATTTGAGGCATTTTTGTCACCTCTAGAGTCTATAAATCGCAGGGTTAGAAGAGGCCTGGAGAGTAATGTAACAAATATTAGCCACAGACATTTTGAAAGTTTTGGAAAAGAGGAGAGCAACAGAGAACAGCACATAAAACATTGTACCTTTTGTCGGTGCCCTAATTATTTTGGAACAAAAATTGTTTTAATTCTGTGATTTAAGGAAGAAGGAAAAGACCTAGTCAGATTCAAATCTGTCTCTCAAAGCCTTAAGTCTGATATTTCTATGACATAGTCTAGAACAAAGTCTGTTGAGTAAAATATTTATTATTTGATCTAAATTTATTACAACAAAATAGATGTTTTTGCCATGAAAAAGTTATTTAAGCAGTGATGGAATTAAGTTGGTTTGCTGACTTGTGATCAAGTCCATACTCTAGTAAGGAACATATTATTTTAATGAAATGGATGCACAAGTCTTTGTGATCTTATTATTCTGATCATCACTTGATAAAGATCTAGACTGAGTTTTCCAGTTGCTAAAGCATTTTGATGACTTGTACATGATGGCTTACACAATAAGGGTTGATGGCTATGCTGATTAACGTCCTGCCTTTATAATTTCAAGAAAATAAGAGTCACTGTCACAGATCATTATTACCACCTTTAATTCTTAAATGTTAGCATTAGTGTTATCTAGTACTAGATAGTAGTCACATCTGTTAGTTATCACTGAGCGGAATTGTCTACTTGCTCCTTTCAAAAGGTAAATTGAATTGTGCCCCTTTGTTCCAAGGCAGAACAATTGCAGTTTTGGTACAGAGCAGTCCTTCACAGGCACTTGTCCTTTCTGAAGCACAAAAGGCTAAGGGGAGTTGTGGTTTTGCAGACGGAAAAAAGGAAAACTTGGGATGCTAAATCACACAGACATTTGGTAAGTTGTGTGCAGCATATTGAATACTAGTGAACCAAGAGCAGATTCCAGCCCTTTATTTGCTGAGTGGAAAGCCTTCCTGCAGCGATATTCAGAGAAAAGCATTGTGTTGCTTAACTTCTGCTCCTTTTTAGCCAGTGTTGTAGAAACTATAAATTATGGAGCTTCTGTCAGTGCAGTATTCTAGCACTGTATTTTGTTTACCCATAGTTACCACCTTTGAAATGCAGAGTTGCTTCATGCAGTTCTTTGTTGTTCTAAACTGACATTTATATGTTATAAAAAATAATCAGTATTCAAACATTAATTTTGGGTCTGAGGGACAATCTGTAATTCTTTCTCTAAAAAGAGGGTACTGTTATGCCTTTAGTGAGAGCAATAACTTTTATTCTGTAATGGTGTATGACTGGAGAGGGACCAGTGAAGTGTGATCTGTAAGTTAAAAGATGTTCTTCCTGAAAGTCAGCAATGGATTTGTTGTTTTATCTTATTCCAGGATTAATAAGAAAACATTAGTTCTTGCAGAGTCTGTGGTCTCAGGTTTGAAGTCTTACTGCTATTCTCACATTTTAAAGATGACTTTAGCTCAAAAAGGGAAGGAAAATAGAGAGCTGCTGAGCAGATGGGAGGCTCATCGGTAAGCTTCTATAGCAACAGTTTGAATGTTGCTATAACAGTAATAAGTACACCATGCTTGTTTGGAAAAGGATATTGGGCCAAGACACATTGAAATGTGCTTTCATGGAATCTCTTTCTAACTTAGTATATTCTCCAGAATAGTTTGCCATTGTTTCAACTTGCTGTCTCCCAGCTGACACTGCCTGATCTCAAGCTGGTGAGGAATTTTCTGTGAACTTTCTTAAAACCTGAAACTTTATGAAATCAGTATTTTTCACAGGCCTGTACTACAGACATTGCTGGAATTGCTGGCACAAACTAGAGACAGATTTGTTTGCTCTGAAACAGTGAACAAAAAAGTAGCTGGCCACATTTCAGCCGAAAGCCCTGTGGTGTGTCCTTGTTCAGTAATATTAGGTCAAGATCCTGAAAGTCTTGTCTGTGGTTGAGGTGATTAACTCTTGTCATGGTGGGAAGTTTGAATGATTTCTGTTTCTCATATAGAGAAATATATGTCTTTTATCTGTAGTGCATAGGAGTTTGTTGTTGTTTTGCTTTATTTTACATATTTTTGGGTTAGGTTTTGTTTTGGGGGGGATTTTTTTTTTTAACAAAGCAGAATTCAAACTTTTTTTCCAGGAGGGGAAAAAAGCTGTTTGACAGACTAAAATATATTGCATACTAATGTTAAAATTGCTAGAATACTTCCAAAAAATCTTCCTGCTATGTTGGTTAGAAAACTGAGTCATGCTTCAGAAAACTGAGTGTGCTTCATTGCTGTGGTTTGATTTATATTGCCTAATTGCAGCTAGATTTCCGGGGCTTTAGAAATGGTCATTTCATTAAGAAGAGCAGTAGTTCTTTATTTAAAGAAGAAGAAAAATTTCTGGCAGGAGGCAAGAGAGTCTGTAAATACAGATTGCATGGGACCTTTTTTGTGTGTGCGTATCTTTGTAAAATTGTCACTGAAAAATAAATGCCTATATCATAATCAAAGGCCATTGTGGGTTCCTGGCTGGAAACAATTTGAGTCCTTGGAAACCATTTGAATAAAATGCAGCAAACACTGAAGCTGAATTCCTCAGTACAATCTGTTTTGTTTGGGTTTATTTTAATATGTTTTTAAAATAAGAGTAGAATAGCCACATATTCATTCTTCAATAGGAATGGGATATTTGATAAAGAGTCTTGGCAGGGTTTCATTTTATAATAAAACATGATTTGAAAGTTTGGGGGGGGTGAGTCATATCTTTGTTTCTCTTTTGTGTTCAGATGACTTCTTTGGAAAATAAACTAGATGAGTTTGCTTGACGGCAGCGTAGGATAGAATAGACAGAAAAAAGTTGGTCAAGTTTATGCTGGGGTGAATTTTCACTGAATTTTAGGGTGTTGAGTTCTGTATCTCATTCATGCTGTCAGACCTTACAGATAATGTCTCCTCGAAGGTGATAGGCATTAATGTCAGACCAAGCCTTAGCTCCCCATTTTGGTGTGGGAGCTTGAACAGAATGCTTGGCGCTAGGAGGAGGCAATGTAGCCTAGTGGCTTGACCATTGCTGCTGAGTGTCAGGGGTTGTCTCTGGTATATGAGAGTGGTGATCTGGGGCCTTCTGCAGCACTTTTATTTGCTATGCTGTTGTTGTGCATTGTTTATGTTAGGGCAGCAAATCTGTTTTGTTGTGTACAATTCCTCTGCGGATATCAGAAAAAAGAATTGTGAGGAAAGAGAAATTTTTAGATCATCTTACTTCTGTAAACTTCCTGGTTGTTTGTATTAATTTTGGAGGAGACATCTGGAAACCCTGGCTCCAAAAATGTTAAAACTCAGCAGGCAGCAAATAGCAAATGTACAGAAGGGAACATCTGCAGCAGCCACAGGATGACTTTCTGTGCCTCTCCTCAAGACTTCCTCAATGACATCTTCACTGACAAGCTATCTAAGACTTTGATGTAGAAGAGAAGAGAAGCATATGTAAGATATGATCCTTCTGAGTTATTAGTGGGTATTACAAAGCAACAGAGATGCAAGTGGCTTAGCAGATGTTTCCAGTTAACCATGACTTCTTGTGTAACTGGTGGTGATGCTTTAATCCAGGGAGAGAACAGAATGGGTTACTCTTCCACTAATACAATGTAAATACTTGCACAGAATAAAAACAATTATGCAGAGCATTATTCTGTGAGGTTGTGGTTCTCAAACATAGAATCACACTGGTTATCTTTCTAAAAAAAAAAAATTGAAAATTTGGTAGGGCTAGGTGATTCCATCTCATATATACATGAGCTATCTTCATGATGTTTTCCAAGCCATTAATATCTCTATATTTCTTTATTTCATCCACTTTAATGCTTTGTTTTCACCATACATTCTCCCATCTTCAGATAAAGCTAACATATTGTCTCCATTTGTCTTGTTTTCCTCATCAGTTTGTCATAATTTTCCTTTGTTCTTCCAATGCCAGCCATAATGGAGACATTTGCTTCTTTTATCTATACCTAAATGTTATGGATCTCAACAGTGAAAGGGAAGTATGACAGGCAGGCTATGACAGGTGAGCTGTAGCTGCTCCAACCTGAGAGCATTCATGTGATGAGTTTTGCAAAAATTGGATTTGCCAGGAGCAGCAGAGCTTTTGTTTGGTACATGATTACAAAGAACTGACACCTTTGCTTAGAGATTGAGAAAGTATCACTGGTTTTCTAGAATTTAATGTAGGATCTCTTGGAGAGAGGGATCTTGAAGTGGAAGTTTGCTTCTTCCTAAGGATATGTTGCAGACGTGTTGATAGGGATCAGACAGATGACTGTCTGTGATACAAAGTGTTAAGGGCATGCACTGGCAAAACATTAACTACTTGTTTTGTCTTGCTACCATTGTGGTTCTATGGTCCATTTTATGATTATACTGGTAGACCAAGGTCAAATGCAGGCCTCCAAAATTGTATGATGACTTGTATGATCTGGTTTTTTAAGTACCTTTCCACTGGATCTACATTCTCCTGCTTTATTTATCTGTTAAAATGTTCTCATACTAGTTATCGAAGGAGGCAATTTAAAATTTTGACGAACGTGGCAAAGTTCTTCCTATTGTCAGAACTGACTTCTAGGCTTCAGATGCAATTTTCATCAACTCATAAAACAGCATAAGGAAAATTTAAATTAACCTTGCATCATTCCTACTTAAAACAGAAATCTGACTTGAAACATCAGCTTTTTGTGTAAGGAATTATGTTTGACTTGCCAAAAGATTGTCTTAAAAAGATATAAAAAGTTTTCCCTTGCTCTTAGGATGATACTAACAACAGTGATAAACTGAGAGCCTGTAGATTGCACTTTGTGGGGGAGAGGTGAGTGACAAGCAAGGGAGGGGTAAATACAAGTACTTTTCTTTTCCCCTAATATTATAACTCTATAGGAAAAAGCTATTTAGATGGGAATTGAAAAGTATAGATTAAAATGGCAATGAAACAGAACAGGAAAACCAATTCAGCCCACATCTGAGAAGCTCCATTATTTATCTTTTTAAAAGAAAGACAACTACCAACAGAATGAATTAATGTTGTGCTAAAAACATTAAAAAGTTATTCTCACTTAATAATATATCTCATAGCTGGATACAATTTACTACACTAGAGAAGAATTTCTTTTCAAACTACTGTACCTATTTTTTGTATGTTACTTTCTTTTAACTCTGTGAGATTAGAGAGTCTTCTCTATATGCTCAAATGCAAGCAGTGCAGTGACGCTTGTCTGAGGTGGTTAAATTTTGAAAATCATTTTCAAATTTGTTTCAAACAGTTGTCAGCTCTAGCCGATGGCTGCAGTTGGAGAATAACAGATTGTTTTCAGCTTTGTGAATGGTGTTTTTCAGCAAGCATTGAAATTCAATTTGCAAGAACTCTTCGTAGCAAGGAGAACCTTTCTCTAAAAATGGTTGTTTATGGTTGTTTTTGTTTTTTTTTCAAGTAGCCCACTATAATCTTTAATCCTGCAAAATAGAGATTCGTTGCTCTGTACACAAAACTCAGGCACATTTGTATGCTTATTATGTAAGTAACGACATTTAAAAAAGAAGCATATTTTTATAGGCTACTATGTGAATTATACATCCAGAACAAGTGGTGGACCGATCTAGCTGAAAAACTCAATTATGCACAGATACAGGTGATCACAAAGGTTTCTATGAGGCCTTGAAAACAGCATACGGGCCTACGTACCAGATACAAAGCCCTCTACTCAGCGCTGATGGTCAAACACTTCTGACAGATAAAACCTCCATTCTGAATCGATGATCTGAACACTTTCAGACTCTTTTCAGTACCAACCGTGTAGTCCAAGACTCAGCTATTCAGTCCATCACACAACAACCAGTAAAGTATGAATTGGATACTGCTCCCACTCCATCACACAACAACCAGTAAAGTATGAATTGGATACTGCTCCCACTTTAGGAGAAACCCTCAAGGCCATACAGCAGGTGAAAATCGGTAAGGCAGCTGGGGTTGATGGAATTCCACCCGAAGTCTGGAAACATGGGGGCCTTGCACTCCACACCAAATTTCATGAGTTCGTGGTGCGCTGTTGGGAACCAGGTGAACTACCATCAGACCTTCGTGATGCAGTCATCATCACTTTGTATAAGAAGAAAGGAATTAAATCTGACTGCTCAAATTACCGGGGTATTACTCTGCTCTCCATTGCTGGCAAAATCCTGGCAAGAATACTCTTGAACAGACTAATACCCACTATAGCAGAAGGAATCCTTCCTGAAAGTCAGTGTGGTTTCAGAGCCAACAGGAGCACCACAGACATGGTATTTGTTCTCAGACAACTGCAAGAGAAGTGTAGGGAACAGAACAAAGGTCTCTATGTAACCTTTGTCGACCTCACCAAGGCTTTCGATACTGTGAGCAGAAAAGGTCTATGGCAGATTTTGGAACACTTAGGTTGTCCCCTCAAGTTCCTTAAAATGATCATCTCACTCCATGAGGATCAACACGGCCAAGTCAGATATGGCAATGCACTTTCTGAGCCCTTTCTAATAACTAATGGTGTGAAACAAGGCTGCGTTCTCGCACCAACCCTATTCACAGTCTTTTTTAGCATGATGCTCCAAAGGGCCACGGCAGACCTCAATGATCAGGATTGTATTTACATTCGATACCGTACTGATGGAAGCCTTTTCAACCTAAGGCAACTGAAGGCCCACACCAAGACCTTAAACCATCTTGTCCAGGAGCTGCTTTATGCTGATGACGCCGCCCTTGTTGCCCACACAGAAGCAGCTCTGCAGCGTTTAACATCCTGCTTTGCAGATGCTGCTGAGCTCTTTGGGCTGGAAGTCAGCTTAAAGAAGACAGAGGTTCTCCATCAACCTGCACCTCAGGAAGTCCCCCATCATCCCCACATCACCATTGGCCAATCAGAGCTCAAATCAGTCCAGCAGTTTAATTACCTTGGTAGCCTCATCTCCTCAGATGGTAAGATTGACAGAGAGATAGACAACAGGTTAGCAAAGGCATATAGTGCCTTCAGAAAGCTTCATAAAAGAGTTTGGCAAAATAAACACTTGAAGAAAAGTACAAAGATCAGTGTTTACAGAGCCATTGTGCTGTCTACTCTTTTATATGGATCTGAATCATGGGTCATCTACCGCCACCACCTGCGTCTCCTAGAAGGCTTCCATCAACGCTGTCTCCGTTCAATCCTAAACATCCACTGGTCAGATTATGTGACCAATACGTCTGTTCTTGAACAAGCAGCAATCACAAGTATTGAGGCCATGTTGCTGAGAACACAGCTGTGCTGGGCAGGGCACGTCTCCAGGATGAAGGACCACTGCCTCCCTAAGATCCTGCTTTATGGTGAACTTGCCACCGGCTACTGCAAGAGAGGAGCCCCGAAGAGAAGACACAAGGACTCCCTGAAACAGCATCTCAGCCTGGGCCATATTGATCACCATAACTGGTCCACTCTGGCCTCCAGTCAGGAGGTGTGGAGACACACCATCTATAACGCAGCTGTCTCCTTCGAGAACACACGCAGGATCACTCTCGAGGAGAAAAGGCAACGCAGAAAGAACCGTGTTCTGCAGAATATATCATCTAAGGAGTCTTTCTGCTGTGCCTTTTGCAATCGGATATGTCTATCTCGTATTGGCCTCATAAGTCACCAACGTACCTTTAACAAATGTGGTTAGAGCCTTCCCAAATCTTCGTTCACGAAGCCCAGCCATGATGTGAATTATGTTTTCATTACAAAAATGAAAATAAGGAAGGCTATTGTACTTCTCATATTACTGTCAAAGGCTTCTGTTAAGGAGAATGAAGTGAATGGTTGAGAAAATATCCCAAATATACTGTGAAAACTTTAGGTTTCACTTAGGATCTTACTCTGTTTGGGCATGCTAATGCATTAACCTGGTAATTCGGGCATCAAATGGCAGTTTAACCCACCCCAGAGCATTTCCCGTGTTGTCATATCCTATGCACACTTCTTGCCTGTGAGAAATAAATAATTGTGATTTGTGAAACAAGTGGGTGATTACATCAAAATAAA
The DNA here is from genome assembly GCF_001715985.3 of Manacus vitellinus. Classification (NCBI taxonomy): domain Eukaryota; kingdom Metazoa; phylum Chordata; class Aves; order Passeriformes; family Pipridae; genus Manacus; species Manacus vitellinus. The sequence continues at coordinate 11,145,185 of NW_021939324.1, read as the reverse complement.
ACAAACAGATCGTAAAACTTAATTACACCCCCATAAAGAAATAAAAAGACCCTTACAAGGTCAAGGGGTCCTAAAACCTCCCTACTATCCTAAGAATAAAATATGGTAGAACTTTAAATCTTTAGGTACCTATTCGTCCAAGAATGCATGAATTGTGACCGGTTGTAGAGATAACCCTTTTAACTTTAGCTGTAAGAAAACCCATATATTAAATACTTAGCAAAAACCTGTAGAATGTATATGTATATGATATAATTAATATGCATGAAGTAGCGAAGATAAATACTAAATGTATCCTGTAGTAGGCGTGCAGATTTGGGAAACTGGTCCCCATTTCTGTCACCCAGCTGGCTGCTTGCTTTTACCATATAATAAACTCTTATTCAAAAACTTACAGAAACTCGAGACTTTGTTTATCACGTTGCCAATTAGCTCTACCCAACACATGCCCCTTCATTTCTTTCAAGGTTTTTTTGCAAATTTGATTCTTCAGCCTCTATTACATTGTGAAAGGCCCGGAAGGGCTTACTTCTGTCTTTTGCCTGGGTGACTAAAACCAGATTTCGGTTAGAGAACCTTAACATGTAGCTTAAGTAATAGAATATTCCATCAATGACTGCTTTTTTTCTATTTTGGCATTCTATTTTCAATCTCCATGGCTGAATAGTGCTAAAAGCTTTAACAAAATCTGCCTGGCAGTATAATTTATGATTAGACCTGAGGGGTGAAGGCTAACTCTGCAGTGTATTTCACATAAACAAGTCCTTAGAATTGTGAGTTGGAAAGGCAATTTCTCTGGCATATAGGTTATTTATGATATTTTCAAAACCTAGATAAACTGAGACAATGCAAAAAAAAAAAAAAAAGGAGGGAATATTTCATACTTTGACTTGTAATTTTAATTGTTTTGGTGCTTTTGTTGTTCTCACATGCCAAGTTAGCAGCAAAAGCTTACTGTTCTTTTAGCTACATTAGACGATCTTTTGTAATGCATCTGAATCCAAATTCGTAAAAAGAAATACTTGCTTTTGGACTGTCTGAACTCTTCTAGGAACAGAAGCAAATTTTTCATCTCAGAAACATGGTACAATAAGGGGGTCAAACCCAAATCTATCTCAGGTACTTCTTTTACAGCTTTGAAATCTGAAGAATGGCTGAATATGCTTCTCTCTATAAAGTATTTTGGGAAGTGGGTTGAATGGATTAAGTCTGCTTCTGGTGTAATTGAGTGTAAACTCTTACACGTCTTTCAAATCTATATTCACTAGTGTTAGATTAAGTATAAAACCTATTTTGATGGTAATGAGTACATTCAGTTTCCCCATGAAGAATGGGAATACTGTTGGTTGTCTGATCTCAGGAAAAGAATGGATCAGAAGGAATTTTCTGCTAAATTTCCATGTCCTTCCCTCTCTGACCTCCAATTTCTTTGTTGAAATAAATTAGGGGGAGGGGGGAAAATCATATATCATGGCTAGGCTTTGCAAATGGAGATTTGGGAAATAATTCCTTGGAATTTCAATTTTTGAATCAGCCTTCAGGGCATCTGGCTTAGAATATGGTAGGACTTACAAACTATCCAGGAAATACTTTCACATTAGAAAAATCTCGTCATCTAGCATGTGCTAATGAGTAATGAGTGCTGAAAATAAATGGCAGTTGAGCAGAAGAGGTTATTACATGAAATGGAACCATCTGACAAACATATCTGAAATGTGTATTTTGTACAACTATGCAGTGGAATCTCTACTTCAGACTCTTAACTGAAGTAATTTTTTCTTATCCTTTTACTTCTCCATCCAGCGCTTTCAAGGGACTTCATTTATTTCTCAGCTCACATTAAAACAATGGGGTTTTAGGTTGAAAATAATTGGGAAAGTGACTTCAGATATTTTACTAACAGATTAATGGGTAATAGCTTTACCTCAAATAGATTTTTATTCTGTGTTTCACAACTGAATCCATAAATAAACTTCCATAGTCTGCAATTTAATCAAGCCTAATCTTTCCCCCAGCACCCACAGGAACTGCCAGTGATGCAACCATTTGAGAATTGTAATCGAATATACAGTGTTACCTAAATCCTTTAATCTCTCTTGGGAAAATTCTTTCCTGTCTTTTATCTGACAACCAAATTACTGAAGTTAGTATCTGGTCTTCCTGAAGGGAAAAAAGAAAACAAAATTTCAAAAATACAAATTTATTAATGCTCATATTATTGGGAGGAAGTCTTGTTGATTTCTCTACTGTGTGCACTTATAGAAACCTTACAGATGCACTTTATTTTTATGTGATACACATTTGCAACATTTTTAAAGTAAATATTTATTGCAATTGGAACATTTAGATATAAATGTTAACACTGATTATTTAAAACTCTAAGAGGACAGGTTTTGTGTTTGGGATTGTGTCATGGTTTGAAAATTGCCCCCCTGGGATCTGGGGGGGCCTATAGGTGAGGTGATCGGATTCCAGGGCAGTCTTCCCTGGAGGGCCAATCACTGCTCGTTTTATTCATTCCTGTGAAAAATCAAATATACGCAACCGCCGGAAGTTGTTGGCAGTCGGTCTGTCTGTCTGCTGCTGTGTGGGTGTGTGGGTGTGAGAAGGCCAAGGGGTGGCAGGGCCCCCTTTTTTCCCCTCTGGAGAAGGGGGGGCTCTGCGGCCCACAACTCTGGCCTAAGCCAGGGTTGGAGGCAGCATTGGAGAGAGTGTGTGTTGTGAGGGAAGAGACTCACAGCACCTGAAGGTAAACGGGAGAGAGGAGCCAGGCCCTCTTCTCCCCCCCCCCCCTTCCAGCTGGGCTGCGGAGTGGGGGCTTCTTTCCCCTCTCACTGTAAAGTGGACGGGAGGCTCAGCATTGGAGCAGAGCCAAAGTGGATGGCTGAACACAGCCCGGCGCCAAGGACATAACCCCAGGTGAAACTGGACCAGAGAAAGGCCTGGAGGATGTCCTTGCAGTGATTTAAATGGAGGACAGCTGAAAACTCGGAGGAATGAAGATTCCAAGATGCGTACATGTGATAAGCCGACTGAACTACAGCAGCCTGTGGAACCGAGGTATGAGAGAGAGAATCACACAGCAGAGACTGACATGGAACCAAGGGAGCATGGACTCAAAACTATTTTCTTGGACTTCGTAAGGAAGAAGAGACTTCAGTAAACAACTGGAGGTTGGTGGTGGGAGTGAACCCTATCCCCTGAACACTCCCACGAGAGAAAGACTGGTTTACCTATCAGCCTGAAGGGCTTTTCCTGGACTGAATTGAGGGAGAAGCTTAAAGGGACTGATAGAAGTGTGTAAAATAAATGTATATACTTCCCCTTTTCCCCTATAGAAGCCTCTGGCCTGAAAGTTTCTCTTCGGTGTTGAGATAAATTGTGGGAAGGGGTGGGGGAAGCCCGGAAATTGGATTTTGGATTTTTGTGGTGGCTCAAACCACCACAGATTGGTATACCCAACTCTAATGATTGTGTGTAAAGATATTTTCATTTATGTGTGTAATAGGAAAAGCATTTGGCAGTTGACAGTCTAGAAAGAGATGGAGTTCCTCAAAAAGTGTATTGCACCTTCCAAGAGCCCAGAGAAGCCTCCAGCAGAGGCCTCCTGTCATTAATCCTATGTTGGGATGTCGTGTCTGTAATCCTGTGTTGGAATGTTCTGGTTTCAAAAGCATCCTGCAATAAAATAAATGTATTTAAGATAAGAGTAACAGGCTGAAACAAAGTAGGTTGCTGAAACTGGGTAATTAAACCAACTGGGAGCTCATTCTTTGAGAATTTACTTGGACAGTCCGTGTAAGTTTCAGTTTTTTAATGTGCATTTGTAGCTGCTGTTTCTAACTGTTGAGTTCCCATGAGGAAATGAGCTTTGAGATGGAACTTGGAGGGTGGTCATGGTAGATGAGGTCAGGAAGAGAGTTCAGGCCAAAAAGGCCCTGAATGCATCACAAGAAGAGTGTGATGCAATAATCTTTGATTCTTGCTGCAGACTGCTCAGTGTGTGGTGGAGGTTTGGTTGCTTTTCCTTCTTTTCTCCAGTGCACAAGTCTGATCTGTCAGCTGGTGTGATGAATGGTGCTAGTCTGTAGCTGGAGGGTGGTGTGGCAATCCCTTCCCCACTCCAGGGCACTTCATGCTGCAGATATGTGATGCAGACCCAGCTCTGTCCAGAAGGACTGTGGAGTGGGAGAGGCCACAGGCAGGTCTGTCTGTTTGTGAAAAAAGGATTGACCTGCAGGGAACCATTTGGAGAGCTAAGCTGTGCATGTCTTTCAGCATGCTTAGGACATGTCAGTAGCTTCACATTTACAATTAGCATCCTTCCTCTGAGCCCATGGCACGAGGGAAGCTGCCCTCCCTGGGTCTCTCTGAAACTTCGTGGGGTCTTGCCAGCACTTTCCTATGGATGTCTTGGGGCTGGTGAGACCACAAGGCTTCTTGTGTGCGAGCAGCAGGGTCACTCTCTCTGGTCGCAGCAGCCGACCTGGTCAGTGTCAGAGCCAAACAAAGGCTGGGCTGTTTAGTGCAGAGTCAGAGGTACTGCTTCCCACTGCTGTTATTTTCAAACACAAGTATTACAACTGGGAGCTGGATCAATGACCCCTTTTTTGAGATGGGTTTAGATGTATATTTTTGCAAGAATTCTCAGGATTTGGGGTTGTGGTAGGGTCAGCAGGCTGTTGTTTAGGAAAAAGTTGGTAGAAAGGAAACTCCTCAAAACTTTGTCTGGAGTGTAGTGTGTGAATGTGAGTTGAGTTGTAATGTGTGTAAAGGAGGAACTTTTAAGGAAAACAGAAGAATTATTTTTCTAGTTTTAATCTTGAAGTGGGCCTGGTGCCCCTGGATACAACTGGACCAGTGTGACTGAACTACAGAAAAATGAGAGCGACTAAAAAAACTTTATTGTTTTTAAACTGCATAGATATGAGTTAAACAATAAAACTGAGTTCCTTATGGGTAATATACTGCACACCAGCCTGTGAGTCACTGAAGCATTGCTGAAGTGAAATAATTTCAGCATGTGACTTTGAGTAGTGTGACATGTGGCATGTTTGGTATTTTCCTCCCAAAGAAATATCAATAGTTTTGTCATGTTTTCTGGAAGAAGCTTCTTTTACTATGGGCCCTGATTGATGGGGAGGTTTAAACAACTGTTTTGTCACAGTGTAATTTTTTTGATAAATGTCCTTCAACTTGTGATGCTGAAAGCCATTACCTGAAAAGAAGAGAGTCTTGCTCTCCTCCCCCCCACTCCCTGTTGTTTGGTCCTGCCAGCTGGGGTGCATCTCATCTTCACTGGGAACCAGTTCAACTTTCTCACTGAGAAGATGCTTGTGTGCTTGCTTCCTGGGTTTTCTTTCCTACCCTTCTCTTCTTGATTCAGTTTTTGTTGGGTTGGTAGATTCAGTCACCCCATGGAGGGATCCAGTGGCTACCAGAACAGTCAGGGGGAGAAGAAGGAAAATGTGTCTGGGATTGGGAAGAAAAAAGTCAGGTTTAGTCTCCAAAGAGTCCCTGCTAGGCTGGCTCTGCTGTTACATCTTAAGTTCACTCTTCACAATGTGTGTATGGGCATTGTAAAGTAGTGTTTCAGATGCAGAACAAGAGAGCTTTAAGAATGTTGTCATACAGAGTTTAAAAGGTGAGGAAATATCAGATTTGAGGGTGCTTGTGCAAAATAAAGTCTATACACTTCTAGGTGCTTTTCATCTCTTACTGTTCACACCCACTTGCTGTCCCTGAGTAAGCTGATTGGGGTGTCCCCTGAACAGACCCTGTCTGTTTCTTCATCAGCAAGTCCTGTCTCCCTGATCCAGTCTCTCCATCTTATTCCAGCTCACTTCATTCCTTCAGCCCACCCAGTCTCCAGCTGTCGTGTGGTTGTTATTGGTTTTGGTTTTGTGTGTTTGTTGGGTTGGTTTTTTTGGGTTTAGTTTTTAAAGTTCCTTCACTGCCTGGCCTACCTGGCCCTTTGCATAACCCAGTCACTGGCAGGAGAGAAAAGCATGCCCTGCCTTCAGCTCTGATTTCAGCTCTAGTTGGCCATGGTGCACAGCTGATTGAAATCACATGCTGTCTCCCAGGGATGGTGACTGCTCTGCTCTTCTGGTCAGGACTCCAGCTTGATGGAAAGCTGTGCAACGTGAGGGTGCAGACTGTGGAGACTTGAGTCACTAGGCAAACTTATGAAAGGCTTACAGCTGCCAAATCAGAGTAGATGTGCACCTCTCAATGTCACACACCAGCTGATGGAGTAGAAGATTTTATCCACTATTACAAGTCTTTCCTTCTCGAACAGAAGGTCACCAGAAGCTTTTAATACTGAAAAATGTATCTTCATTTTCTAAAACATCTTAACTGTTTGGCTGAGACTTGTGCAAAAAAATTCAGCCTCAGGCAGGCATCTAGTGTGGAAAGTTTCAGTCCAAACTGCTATTTTGGTGAAGTTGTTAGCAATGAAAAACTGTTTTAAGAGTGGAAAGTGTTGAATGATCTCTAGTCTAAGGCAGAACTTACATCTGGTGGATAAAGGGAACTTGTGATGGAGTTTTAGGCTGAACTGCAACAGCTTTCATTCCCCTTTCCTGTAAGGGGAAGCCCTTACCCAACTTGAATTTCTCCAACAGACAACTGTTTGCTAACACTTACGTAGTTAGTACCTTACGCAGCCTTAGCTGTTACCAAGGGAAACATGAAGAAGCTCTGTGCTAGCATTACTAAAACTTCAGAAAAAAAGTAACCTTGGATTGTGATGGCATACAAAGCTTTTTTTGCAGGTTCCCACAGCACACTGCTAATGTCGACAGGAAGCCAAGCAGTAGGTTTTGTTACAGGATCCAGTTTTATAATTACTTCTGCACCATTTTGAGCATGTGCATCACCTAGGCTGGAAGTTACTGCAAACCCCCTTGGGTGTCTTGCATCTGCATCCCAGAGGATGTGTTTGAGAAACACAGCAACTGCCCTGCACATCCTGTTTTGGTTTGGTTGATTTATTGTCTTGTAATTTATAGACTGGCCATGTGAAGGGCATGAATCTCAAGTTTGACTGATCGCACTGTAAAAGAAAGCTCTTTTCAGATCACCCTGAAATTCTTACCACATTTCTGCCCAGCCATGCAAGCTTACCACAGCCACAGCTGCTTTCATAGCTCTTGCTGAAACTTGAAACTGAGAGAAAGGTGGAGAAAGTCTGTATAAGATTTTTTTAATGGTAACCCCACACTGGATTTTTTCTGTTCCGTTCTGCTTTCTTATGGCTTTATTCAGCACTACAGTTGTTTTAACGAGTACCCTAATAAGCCTCTGTCTTGTGTTTAAGGTCAAAATTGTTTGTTGGGTGAAACATTCATCTGTGAAGAGTTTATGAACCAATTGTGAACTCCGTTTCTAAGAGCCTAGTTATATTACTCCAGTTAATATCATATTATGGATCTACTCTTTCATGTGAATTAACACTCCTTGGATCTTCCCTTATATTGCACATTTTTAAGATCTCTGGCCATTCTTGTTTCTTGTTGCTGTCCTCTGATCTCTCTTGTCTTGTCTGCCTGCATCTTTTGCTGAAATGTAAAGCAAAAAGCTGGATGCACTGAAAGTGCATGGAATCACTGCCTTGGTAGGAGTGCTGACAGATCTTTGAATTATAATGTTTTAGTTTTGCTTTTGTCATTGTACTTTTAACTCCTACTCAGTTGTGACCCATTTTACAGTCACTTCCTTTTCTGTAGTACCGCTAGCTGTTCTTCAGTCTGTATTTATAGACTTAATTTCTCCTTCTTGCTATTGGCCTGCATTGAATGTTGTCTTTTTTGATTTCATGCTATTTTATAGCAGTGTTCTGCTATGTCCAGATTCCTGGATGCTTCAGTTATTGAAAAAAAATAAAAACGAAACTTCATTCATTATCTCCTTCTGTCTGAGAGGGAGAAAATGGAATAGTTTTGAAGTAGAATTCTTCCTGATCCCACCCCCGTCTGCTCCCTCCCCCTCCTTTTTTTTTTTTCCCCATTGCCAGAAACATTCCAGATCTGTCTGTCTGCAATTCTCTGGACTTCTGAGCACATACATACATTCTTGAGATATAGCAAAAGATTATCTCCTTCTCATGTACTATTTCTAGCTGAGAAAGCAGCAAAGCTGTTTCAAAGTGCGTCAGTATCCTATTAGCCCTTTTCCTCATTTAATCTCATTGGTCTTAGTTAATTCATAGCCCTTGATATATACCAAGTCTTCAAGTTCATTGTGTTTATGATGTGTAATTGCTATAGGCAGATCCAATTACTTCCAATTCAATTTAATAAATTGAATTCCTCTACTTGAATGCCTCTTGAATTTCTTTACTATAGATCATGTCTGCCTTACAGTGAAAGGTTGTAAGGGTTATCTTTGATTTAATCAGTTTTAGCTCACTCTATTTTTTTTTTTCATTGTCTTTTCAGATGTGTCTGTTTCTTTGAAATGCAGTCTGGGAAAGCCCCTAATTGTTTGTACCTTCTGATAGCTGCTTGATGAACTTAGTGTAAACCAGTGTCTCAGCTCACAATATGGCAACACAGCACAGGAATTTTTTGACGTAGGTAGTCTTGTAGTGTTAACAGCATATAGGGGCAATGTAAATGTAACATAAGTATGGAGTTTAATTGTGAAAAGGAAGAACAAGCAACCCTGCTTTCAGGAGAGAGACAGTGCTCAGCCTTGTTGTGTTCAAATTTAAAGTCAGGATGTGACAGGTATGCAGTGATACATTCACCTTCAACTAAATTTCTCCATCACCTGTTTTCTTTAAGAAGCTGTTTCCCAGTGATTTCATGATGCATGTTTATTCTTCTAGACTTTTAAAAGGTCACTCATCATTTGAAGGGCTCTCTCAGATGATTAGTAATCAGTCTCACTTCCTGAATACCAGCCGCTGGAAGTGAAAACATAGTAACTGAGTGACTTTGTTATTTTGTTTCCAAGATTACAGTTGTAGATGCATGTTAATTGTCAAAAGAAGCTTGTGTTCCCTGTGATCAAATAGCAAGGCAAGCCTCATGGAAACAATAAGTTCATAAACTGTTGGCAATTAAATTAGAATTTTTAAATTATACTGAACATTTCTAAGTATAACCTATGAAAACTTTCTGCTCAGAAGAAAAAAAAAATCTATGTAAACATATTTATCATTTCAAAAGTTTTGCTGTAGCTGAGAAGCCTTATATGTCTACAGCCTTGATGTTGTGTATTAGTTTCTTCTGGGAACTGAATTCAGAAAATGTCACTAACCAGAGAGATTTGTGTCTTAATATTCTAGTGGGTACGTGAAAGCACTTTACTAGGTCAAAGATCAGTATCATAGTCTGTATTTGGTTTGTGCTTTAAGCCACAATTTTATTTTAACTAGGAGCTAAGTAATATTATGCATGGCAAGTTAGTGCAGAATATATCTAGCAATTTTTTCAAAATGAAACAGAACAAAACACACACCCCCATCACTTCACCCCTGTTCAGTGAGCATTGCCTGAATTTTGTTATTGGAATCAAATTGGCTTCATTTTCTCACTTTCATGGCTGGGGGAAAAAAGTGGGTGGGGCATACTCTCGTCATGGTTTGAGAGCCCCAAAATCCAGTTCTCGAGTTCAAGCCCCCCTCCCACATCTCAACCCAGTGCGAGATGAGTTTTCCAGACACCACATGAGACTCAAAATGGGGGGAAGGGAATATATATTACAATGACTGTACAGATAAAATATTACAATACATTACACACACAATCTCAACTATCTCTACCATGACAAAACAGTATTTACAATGGATCAAATCTCTTCTCCCTTCCAAATAAAAGTCCAGGAGGGAAGAAGGAAGAGATCCTTTCTACTTTCAGAGCAGCAGAGTCTCTAGGGCAGCAGGCTCTTTTCTCTCATGCAGCAGCTGTAGCTGGATCTCTGCCAGTACACACGAGGGGGTATCCAAGCCCTCTTGGCCACTCGACGCCAAGCGAGGGTCTTCTCTTCTGTGGGCTGCGTTCACCCGGACAAAGGTCACTTCACCATGTCATATCAATGAAGTACAGGGGTCTTCGTGATGGTCTGTATCTTCAGGGGATTCAAGCCCCCTTTGCAGAGCTCTGTGCTCTGTCTCAAAGCAGCGGGGGGTAAAGGCCCTCCTCTGCATTCCTTTGGCCGTCCCGGTCCAGCTTCCAGTACACCTGAGCTTCTCAGCTCCTCTCTGTAGTGCTGCTGCACTTCACCCCTCCTTTCTAGGAGGGGTCTCCAAGGAGTTTGGGGGGTTTGTTTCAGTTCTTACCCAAACTCTACCTCTGTCTGTAGAGCTTAGTTCTGCTCTCTCTGCTGCTGGCTCTCTCTCGGCTCTCTCAGACAACTCTGTCTTCCTGCTCAGCTGCATGCTTGTTGCTGCTTCTCTCTTATCTCTTCTGGCTCTCTGCCACTTTTCCTCGGTCAGTGCTGTTCTGCTGCTGCTGCTGCTGCTGCTCACGGTGGAGAAACTTCTACCTTCTCAGCTACAGATACTTAGCCCAGTCTTACACTGTTCCAAGTCCCTGTAGCCCCCCAGGTTGGGGCTGGGGGGGGCTCAGCCCCCAGTGGGGCTGGGGGCCCCTCAGCTTGTGGCTTTCACAACTTGGCCACCTCTCCAACAACAACTACAACTACGACTTTCTTTTCCGGTCTGCTTGTGATATGTTTATATTTTGCAAAAGCGCTCATTGGCTCAAACCTCAAGGGTCACCACCCCCTGGGGGTTTACCATTTTATAACTTCAGGGGGAAAACTGTTTTCCCCCACCACATCTCTGTTTTCTCTCTGTCTAGTTTTTACAGAGCACTGGTTTATCTGTGTTGGGATAATACTTACCTCCCTGAGAAACTGTAATGGAGCACTGACTTTGAATTAATTTAGATGTACGTGTAGTAATATTGTCAGACTTAAAAATTTGCTCTATGCTAATGCTTAATTTTATCAGGTTAAATATAAATATGTTTTAAAAGTACATGTTCTTTGTATGCTACCTCACTTAATCAGCTGAGATATAGTATATTTTTAAATCATGTGCTTTTATAAAATCACATGCTTTTCAAAACCAGTATCCCTGTTTTTTCATTATTGATGCAAATGTGGCTTGTGTCTACGAAGACAGGAAGAAAAAAAAGGCAAAGAGTGGTTTTCTTTGTTAATGTTTTCCATTCTTCATTTGTCTTATAAAGAAATTGCTTGTTCTTGAGTGAGAAGTGTACCTAAGTACACTACCAGTAAGCCTAAATTAATGCTTTTTGTCTCTGCTGTATCAGAAAGCAGATAGGAAAATGGACAAGTCATCAGTGCTTTTCTCAGTATTGTGCTGCTAAACACTTGTTTTTGAATGGTTTCAAAATGAAGCTCAGGGTGATTCCTGCTTTCCGAGCAGTGTTAGTGTTTGCTCATACTAATCTTCAGGACATGACTGCAGAGTGATGAAAAACTTTAGTGAATGTTAGTAGCTGTATTGAGCTCTTGAGTGCTGTGATCCTTCAGTTACATGACTTTCAGTAGAATCCTACCCTTAGGAAACTGGATTGTTTGGGATTTTATAAAAGGATGTATCCAGATTTAGTCTAACTCAAGTTGTCTTCAGCAGCATTTTTCCGTGCATTGCTTCATAGTATTTTCGGGAGACAAAATATAATTTTAATTGTACAGAGGAATAACTGCCTGCTTGCCTCAAGATCCTTTTTGGTCTCCTCCTCCCAAAGAACTACTGTTTTGAGTTTTGAGGTTTAGCCTGTCATTCTACAGGAACAGTCCATTTAAAGGTTAGACTTATTTCCATAATCTCATGTGTTTAAAAGAATTGCTTACAGGAGTTAATAGGTGTCGTGTTTCTTGGTCTTAGTTGAGGCTGGTTGATTTTTTTACCCCCCGGCACTGCGTTCTTCAATGTTGAAAAATTACTGCTGTTCGATAAATTTCAGGTTTTTATATAAACTTCTTTTTACAAATTCCCCAAGAGTTTCCGAAGTTTAAGCCATCAGTGACCATTCCTTTGCACACGTTTTAATTATTTGCTATTCCTTTACAGCTTCTTATAAAATTCAGTATCACTTTTCCTAGGTAATCATTTAACATTTGTATCATAAGACTTCTGGTAATGTCATTTTTTGTACTGGTGAGTGGTGTAATGCATCTGCAGCTCAGAGGTGCCTGGAGCAAGGACTCCTTCTTGGGTCAAACCTGCCACAGGCCAGGCAGACTTTATTTTGCTACACTGTTTGTCAAGAAGTGGTGTTGCTGCTGAGCTGACCTGCTGGTTTTGTTGGAGAATGGAGCAGGCTTTCTGAGTTTGCTGTCAGTAGCCAGAGTCTTGGAGCAGGAGCGAGTATCAGTCTCTACCCAGGTACAACAGAATATCCATAATTTCTGTTGTTCCTCTTCATATTTTAGCACACTGCCATTGTCTCTGAGTATGGTAATACTGCATTGGCCTGCGCTTATGCATGCAGCTTTCCTGCACAGGTTATTTTAACAGCCTGTGTTTTCATTCCCATACTATGCTTTATTCCACCACTCTCTTCCTCTCTCCAGCTGATTCCTATTTACTTATTTTCTTTTTAAGTATATTTGCATAAAGACATGGATGTTTTACTGTTACTTTCCTTCCTCAGCAACTTGCAACTGCTTCAGATTTATTTTTAGTATTTCACCTTATCTCTTCCTTGCATTTGCTTGTGGTTTAAGTACTTTCTGCTTATTGTTTCTTTTTATAGCTTCCTGTAAAAAAATCCTTTAACAAAAAGATGGGTTTGAAAACAAGGGAAAGGAGTGTTTTACTAGGTATAACTGTGACTAGAATGTTAGTTTTACATTTCAGACACACACATCTAATCTAACCTAACCTGTAATGTTTGTTTGTTCACTTTTACAAACCAACCAACTTGACAAGTTGCATATAGTCTTGTTGTAACAGCTCATAAAGCCAAAATCTGGTACACAAAAGTTTTACTACCTTTGGGTAAAGGAGCTATATGCATTCTTGTTCTTGTATATGCATATTTCATTGCAGTTTCAACTGCTTTTAAGCCCCTGTGCATACAAGGCAGTGTCTGTGGAATACAGGGAATCAGGTGTGCGCACATGCTGGAAGCAGTATTTGGCTGCAGTTTTTGCAGCTCCTTATTTCAGCCTTGTGGCAGTTTGAGCCACATTAGAAATCTAAAATCCAATTTCCAGGCTTCCCCCCCCACCCCTTCCCACAATTTATCTCAACACCGGAGAGAAACTTTCAGGCCAGAGGCTTCTGTAGGGGAAGGGGAAAGTATATACATTTATTTACACAAATAAATATATTGTACAAACTAAAAGCAACTATATATATATATATATATATATTTACATTTCTGTCAGTCCTTTTAAGTCCCTCCCTTTAACTTTAGTCCAGGAAGAGCTCTTCAAGGCTGCTGGGTAACCAGTATCTCTCTCTCGTGGGAGTGTTCTGGGCCTGAATGTTCCCCCCTCACCAAGCTCCAGCTGTTTGTGGAAGTTTTTCCTCCTCACGAAGTCCAAGAAGATAACTTTGAGTCCTTGCTCCCCAGTCTGTGTCATTTCTGCTGTGTGATCTCTCTTTCTCAGTCTCATACCTCGGTTCGTGTGCTGCTGCAGTGCAGTTCAGCTCATCAAGCGTCCTCCAAGTCAGTTTTCGGCTGCCCCCGGTCAGCTTCGGCAGGGCAACTCCCGAGCTCTTGGCCCATCTCCAATTTCACCTGGGATTCTCCCGAGCACCGGGCCTCCTCCTCTGGCCTGTCTCTTGGCTCAGCCCCAATGCTGAGCCTCTCCTCCACTTCACAGCGGAGGGAAAGAAAAAAGCCCCCCTCCACAGCTTTAACTGCAGAAAGGAGGGGGAAGAGAGGGCTTGGCTGCAAAGCCTGCCTCTCTCCTCTTACCTCAGGTGCTGTGAATTTCTTCCTTCACAGCACACACTCCAAATGCTGCCTCCAACTCCGGCCCAGGCAGAGTTGGGGGGGAGGAGGGGCCGCAGGGCCCCCAGGAGGGGAGAGAGGGAGCCCAGCCACCCCCTGGCCTTCTCCACCTACACGCGGCAGACACCAACAGCAAAACACCAAGACTGCCCACAGCTTCTGGTGCTGTGATACATGATTTTGAGCAGAAGCGAACAACATGGATGGTGACTGGCTCTGCAGGGAACACTGCCCTGGCACCCAGTGACCTCTGAGCCCCCCTGAACTCTCGGGGGGGGGCATGTCCTACTCTTCTCAAAGTCTTCAAAATGCTTTAGAATTTTTGTGATAATTTATTAAACCCCCTGTAGTGAATACCAATGCCCTACTTTTGTACCTATGTATTTTGTAAAAGCATTGAAGAGTTCAATACAGCTGCAAAGAATCATGGAAGTCTTACATCACACTGCCAGAGTCATGATCATGATGAGCAAATACAAATACAACTTACAAGGCAGCAATTACCCTAAGTTTGGTTTTGAAACTATACAAAAATAAGTATTGACTTCTCTATCTGATCTGCCTTCTATGTTCCCTTCCCTAAATAGGATAGTAGATTTTGATTGTAGCGAAAAAGGAACAAAGTAGTTATTTCCTTTCTTGGGGAAAACATGCGCAGTAAACAAATGTGAGTGTTCTTGAAGTCAAGACACACACCTTGAAAGCAGAGAAACACAATTGCCACTACTCATCTCCCACACCAATCTATGTAGGTCTCTTCCAAACCAGAGAAGACAAGCCTGTGACTTTCGATAAAAGATAAGCCATGTTTTCTTGTGCTCTACCCAGAGTTCTCAGGCAGCATCTTAAAATATTGCTGCAAAATGACTCAATACCAAAACAGGCATCACCAGCAGTACAGATGACACCAGCAATGAAGCCAGTGGTGACAGCTCCACTATTAAAGCCTGGTACATGGTGAATTTTTCCAAATACAAAGCTAAGCAGTCAGCATGGATCTCTGACCTACAAGGGCAGAACCATCAAGGGCACAGGGCACAGGTTACAGCTGTGCGAACACAGCCTGCTGCCAGGAGGCTCCTGCATCACTGCTGACAGCTCTGAACCACTTGTTCGCGTGCACCAACTGGCCTCTGGTCACGTCCCAGGACCATCTGCTTTAAGAGCCTCTCACTTTTGCCTTACAACAAAGCCCTCTTTCTAGGAGAGCTGCAGAGGAATCTAGATTTTGCAACAGCAATTATGTCATCTCAAGCAAATTGGTATTTTCACAGCTCATTCAGATGAGATTATTTTCCAAATGATGTCAGGCCAGTTAAATCTTTTGTTTTGGCTATGCTGCAAATGGACCAGGCTGCACCAAAAAGCTTTGATAGCTTCTTCTTTGTAACTCCTGCCATCATCACAGCTCAGAAAAAAGTGATTACAGGAGCAAGGACTCAAATAGTTGTTTTAACCTGTTTGTGTTTTGTTTTTTTTAACTTGGTAAGTTCTGTTTTACCCTAGTGCACAAAATGTAATGTACACCAACAAATGTATTATTGGAATTTATCCTATGCAGGACAGCAATTGTATCTGTCAACTCTCATTCTAGATGATGAATTAAAGTGTAAAAGATAAACAATATCCCAAAAGAAATAACCCCTTACTTTTTCTAAATATGGCATTCAGTGAGCACAGAAACTTTGTTTCCAGTTTCCTGTAGAATTGTATTCCCTGACATATATATAAGAAAGGGGAGCCTGTTGTGCCATTTTGGCACAATAGGTGCCAAATTGATGATCTACAAGTGTTCACGCAAACAGTGTTCATCCAAACAGTGCTTGGAGACTGGTAAGGTACTGAATGTGCATTGAAGCTGTTTTGTGGAATTTGTTACAGTTTGGACTTTTTTCTTAATGCTTTGAGATGATAATTTTGGAATTTTACCTTTTATATAAATATTTTTATGGTTAACTATAAATAAATTAAGAACTTTGGTATCCCTAATCTTTTCACTGCTAAAATAGACAAATCTCCTGATTCAACTTTTATTCAGGAGGAATCAAAAGTGATTTTCCTTAGGGAGAAGTTTCCAAGCCTTTTTACTATATACATACTGAAGACAAAACTTTTAACTCTGTCAGATAGCAAGATTCTACACATTGTCAGAGCTCTGAAGCTTAATAATGGGTAGCAGTTATTGGAAAGCATTTCAGTACACTAAGCAATGCTTGATTAAAAAAAAAAAAAAAGAAAAAAAGAGCAGACCAAACCCCTCCTTTAGAGATTATAGTGTTGGTCTTTTTATTTCTACCAGCATGTTTTTGTCCTCTCTGTGTTTAGGTCATTATTTTGATGAAATGAGTTGTTTTTCTAGGAGGGCATTTATTAGTAAATGGAAGATAAAATTCATAATTTGCAAACATGTATTTTAAAGAACCAACTAATGCTAAAAATTAACGTTAACAATGTACAAAATACAGTGCACTGTTTAGAATTGTTTTGAAAAACTGATTTCGATGATGGACAGTTAAACTATTTCTTGTACTGTGTACTTACACTGTACTTTTAATTTTGTACCAAAGTTTTACGTTTACATCGAACTTGAAATGCAACAAGAAGATCTACTAGCTAAGCTGATATTTAAAGATCATTTCCAGAATTCAGTTAAAATGTTTGAAACTTACAGAGCAGATGGATTTCCTTAAGGCTTGTAGTATGCAGGGACTTTCATCTTAGTAATAGCCGTCTATCTATGCCTTGGGAAATCTTCAGATAAGCAGGTTTGATTTTATTTATTTGCATTTCCCAGTGGGGAAGACATAATCGAGAACTTTCCACCTTTTGGCAATAGTACAATCAGATGTTACCTTCACACTAGTTTTTAGACTGCATTTGCTTTCAAAAGGATTAATGTCAGTGAAAGCTTTAAAAACAAACTAGCCAACCCAATACATAAAAAGGTGGTCTGTCATGAAGTAAGTGTCCTCCCTGTAACCTCGTGGGACCTGTGAATATCTCCTATGGCCCTATAGCTTCATCCTCTTCAGTAAGGTATACATGTGGGAGAATCATCCCCTAAAAGTGTTGAGTGAATTTTTGGCCTTCTTTGAAGCAGAAGTAGAGAAGGCTAGCCAATAGACATAAGTATATTCCTTTGAAGGTGAGTTTTTATTTCCTGATAGGATGAACAAGCTGTTGTGGCATGTTGCTGTGGGAATTATGTTTCAACACTGAATACTATAGGAAAAAATTACAGTTTAATAACAAAACCGTTTCTCAGTGAGCAGAAAATCAAAGTTACTATTGGAGATGGGACTGTGTCTATGGACATACTTCATGGAGGAGAGGTACCTTTGCAGGTGGTGTGTCAGGGCTGGAGATTCAAAGTGACACAGGAATAGCTGAGGTTTGTGCTTGAAAGATGACAAGAAAAGTGAGTGGTACAGTGCATGACACTGTGGAGTATATTCAACCCCCAGAATTTTAGGGTTTCTAATGGCAACATCCATGTTCAGTTCTAACTGTTGCTACAGACTTAATTATATGACTGAGGAACGTCTCATTTGGAGGACTGGGATGGTTAAGAATGCCTTCTTCCTTTTGTTTTTCCTGTATATCTAGATGGTATTACCATACCTATATGCATATCCCCACACAGGTCCAATTTTAGTTTGCAGGAAGTGCTGCTATGACACAAACCACAGGACATCAGAGGCAGAGGCATGATAGAGCATTTTCAGAGAAAGAGAACCTCAGAAAGGTGCAGAATTTTTTTTCTCGTCTAGCCCTTTTCAGCTTCAACAAACTTTTATTAGTTATCCATTTTCATGGTTGTATACATTTTAAATACAGAACAGGGTTGTTAGCCATACCTAGTCTAGCAAGTTAAACTGCATAAAACAAGCCAGAATTTTGCACAGGGCTCAGCTTGTAGATGTATGTCCAATCTTGGCTTTAGAATTGAATCAAGGTGCTAAACTAGATCATCTGTTTATTTTTGTTTCTTGCTCTAAAATAAGTTGTCCAGAATTTCAGTTATTAGTCTAGATTTTTCCAAGCTCTCTGCAGTGAGCTTCCATTTTAAAATTTAGAGATCCCAGCTGAACACAACATTGCTGTAATTAGTGATTCATGAAATGCACAATATCGAAAATATCTCAGTTCTTCTCTCTTTGGCTATGATTAAGAGGTTAACCATTAGTACCAGCTAAAGCTCACATTCAGTAGATGTTCACAGAGATATGCCTGTCTCTCTCTGAGTACATTGCCTTTTCCCAGACCAAAAAAAGGGGTTTTCCTGCACTTTTTTCAAGTTTGCTGTTGTGTGTGGTGCCCAGGTACTTCAGATGTCGTTGTCAGAATGGAAATACGGCAGCTCTGCTACATCAACAGTCCTTTTCAGTTACTTGAGCCACTAGTTCTCCTCAGCTCTAGTACAACCAAAAGTCAGAGTTTGGTCAATAAAGATGTTCCTGTCATGTACATGAGTTTTTTGCATTCTGTGCTGAGCTGCTTGTCTGTATTGATTGCTTTTGAAGGACATTTCACTTTCAGTTTGAATTAAGAAGAACAGAAATTATTATGTACATTTTGAAACACAATAGGTTCTCCATCTCATCTGTCACTGCTATCGTAGCTGTAGTTTGCTTAAGCTGTGTGGCTTGGGTCCAAAGATCCAAAGTGCATCCTGTTCTGCCAAATGTGTGTCCTTTCCTCACTGTGGGAATGAATCATGAACCTGGGGAGCAGTCGATACCTGTGAGGTGGTTTTCCAAGTGGTGGCTTTCTGGAAGGACTGATCTAGAAGATTGTTTACAGGCATTTGCAATGAGTAACAGTGCAAACACCTGTGGGTCCGTCCTGCTCACAAAGGGCAGTCCTTGGGTCTACAGCCTTAGATCTTGCCTCAACAGAAGAATGACCCGCCCCTGGCTGTTCAGACAGGCTGGAGAGCCACAACCTTTGTGGTTGCTAATGCAGCCACAAATGTGAAAGGAGATACTGCAACGGTTTCCTTTTGAGAATTAACTGAAGCAGTGTTTCCTTCACACAGGGAACCAAGGCTGTTTGCAGGACTTTCTGCTTTGTCTAAAGGCAAATGAGGAACCCAGTATAGTATCCCATGTTGGCCTAACTTCAGTAGGCATCTCTGATAAGTGCCTTTCTCTTAAGCTTGTTTGTCTAAAACAGCTTCTATTCCTTTCAGTTTGAAAGACAGTTCCTTCCTAAACAGTCCTTGGATCTTTGATCTGCTGTGTTTGTGAGGCTTTTCCTGACTTAGTATTGTCTTTTTAGTAAGCAATTCCCCAGAGGTTGCTGAACAGTATCATAACTGAGTCATTCTTTCCTTCCCTGCTTGTTTTTCTCCCTCGTTTCATATTAAACAATAACCAATATATTAGTATAATAAATATCTTAATACAATATTAATAAATTATTAAAAGCAGTTCCAAATTTGTCATGATGAACTCATGGGAGTGAATTGTTTTTTATAACAAGCACAGATTCCAAGTTTTTTTGGGCTGACACTTTAGCTGATGCACATACTATTAACTATTTAAACATCCATAGCCTAGCCTCCTTTTAAAGTAAAAAACCTTAGAAAAAAAATAGGAAGGATTTGGTACTACCAAAGATCAATAGTTCTTTCCTTTCGACTTCCTACTTTCCTCCTAACCTCCCTTTCTTCCGATCAGACTCCTTTAGAAGCTGTAGTTAAGAGTTTTAAGAAGTAATCACAATACAATTTGGGTCTGCTTGACAGATGTGATAACGTAGATAACCACGAAAGGGGGTTTCAGATGAGACTTTTGAAGATTGGAACTTAAGTGAGCTAGTGACAAATCAAAGTAGGAAAAGAAACTCATGATTCTACTCCCAGTTGGTAAATTCCTGAGCAGTTAGACTATGATTACTGGTAGCCAAGATTGCTCCCTTAGTGATGATTTTTGATGTGATGTGTAATTTTCTCCTGAGATAGCAACAATAGAAATACTACACATTAGCTTTTCTTAGCATTGTAGGTTTTAATAAATTTTGGAATTACAAAAGATCTTGAGTAAGTTTTCAAAACACGACGTAATGGCTGTAGTTTTAAGGAATTTTGTAAGTCAATAAATACAGAGCAATGGAACAAATCTCCTACTTGAGAATTTATGCTTGAGAGGCAATGCTGGAAATCTCAGTTAGCTTGATCTCCTCTTAGTGGGGGGGCAATAAGCAAAGTTTTGTCTGGATGAGGGAAGAGGGAAATGAATCCTGTGTTTAAACCTCCCCTGCAGTTGGTCTGAAGATTTGGAAACTCTCATTCTTGTAGTGATTTTTCAGTGATGTACTGGCCTCATTAAAGTCAGTGGGAGTTTTGCCATGGTTTTTAATGAGGTCAGAAAAAGAAGAGTACATTTCAACTGCCTCTTTTTTTTTTAAGTTGGAAAGAGGTTTTATATTTTTCTTTTACAGTGATGTATTCTGGAAACAAATCCACCTGTAATTAAATAGCATTTTCCATAGCAGTTGCAAGATGAGATGGAATAAACATCTTGTGTAGCTTCAGAAGAACAACATTCACTGTCAGCATTTTTTTAAACTTTTGTTTTTATATTTATTTTTTACTTGTTGATGTACATAGTATTTGGGCACATGTAGGATAGTTTAATTTAAATTTTGCATCTTAAAGCTCTGCCTTTGGTAGGAAAAGGCTGAAGTAAACAGAGCAATTCAAATGAAAGGCAAGGAAATAGGGATTTGATTAGGATACTTCAGTGAGTTTTGACTATTTTGCAAAATATTTTAGTTTTCAATTCCACATCTTATATTGTGCCAGGAGGAACAAGACATGATGCATTGTAAGTCTACATTCCTTCCATTACCAGTGAAATTCATCTGTCTATGAACAGATTTTGACATGTTTTCAACCACCTGTCACAATAATGCACTCATTAGTATGCCTGTGCAGGTTTATAACAGTTAAATATTTATGAGATATGCAAATATTTTCTCTCTTTCTTTAATTCACAAGTGATGACTAATCAAAGCTTTGCTCTATGTTCTTCAAGTAAAAAGCTCTGCTCTGGAATGTTGTTTTAGTAGGCAGTATTCGGTGAAAATATGAAGGGGGTTGGAGGGGGAGGGAATCCTTTGCTATTCTCTGCTATTTGTCTGAATCTGTGCAACCACTTCAGCTTTAAAGCACCTTCTGCTGTTTTGTTATTTGACCCTGAATATTTTTGATGATGTTGAAATGTGTTGTATTTAAGAAAACAAAACAAAGACCCACTGAAGTATCCAAGTGTCCTTCCCTCTTCCTGGTCCAGGTGCTTCCTGTGGTGAGTATGCACTGCTTACCAGAAACCAGTGCCAGCTGAGCTCCTTGTGTTCTGCAGAGAAAGACTACACCAAACCTTTTAGGACAACTGGTCTTTCCTTACATACTAAACCTTGTCCTTGTTCTCTTGTGATAGGGTAATGTGATGAATATACCTTTTCTTACATTTGCAAGTCACCTCTAGGTGTGTGTGGATAGAAATGCAGAGGTGTACCTTTAGCTAGGTGAGTTGGTGTTCATCAGGTTCTATCTCCTGAGAAATGCTACTTGTTGTCTAGTCCACTGCTTTGAAGACTGCATGGAAGTTGGCAGAATCCTGCCATCTCCTCCTGAACGGCAGTTCCTGGAAGAATGGTGAGAGGACCAAATGGGAGTAGAAGTTTATTTACCCACATTTATCACTCACCCAGAAAATTAGTAATCTCTAATGCTCATACCACATTGTCTTAAGTGTAGTCCCTCCTGTGTCTGTGGTTTGATGGTTGGTTCACTCTGCCAGGCAGGGTAAGCTCACAGTTGACCAGCTTGCTTGTCCATCAGCACTCATGGATGAAAGCTGCTCGTGTGGACCTGGGTGAGGGTCAGCTTGAGGTAATTGAGTCTTAGTGTGTGAGCCTCTTTCTGTTTGTTTTAAACAAGCAGTCTGCAAACATCAACACAAATAGGAGCCCCTTACACTCTCACAGTTCAAAGCATTTTCAGAGAGTTTATAACTGCTAATGAACAGTTTTAGAGAAAGCAGATCTCAGGCTTCCAAGATTTGCACATTTTGCAATATGAGATGCTCAAGCTTGTGTATTGTAAACAAGGTTTAGAAACTCCTCTGTGTAGTGGTGCTTTGGACCTCACCAAGCTTTAGAAGAAAATGTCTAACTGTGCCTGGATTTATTTTATAAACCAGGACGGCTTCAGCAGTCTGTGTGGCCTTCCATTCAGCTGTTTGCTTAAGTCAAGCCAAAAGCCACTTATCTAAAGATGATTTATTCTCACTCTTGAGCTGAGAGAACTAGGCTGGAAAGGGTGAAAGCTGAATCATAGGTTTTAGTCTGAGCCTCTGTCTTAAGTCAAATCATAAGGGGAGCATGAAGGACTGACCATGACATTGTTCTGGAAGGTACTTGTGGTTCTCTTGTACATTGCTTGTCGGACACCTTTTTAAAATAAACAGCCATGGTATGTGATTGACTTAGATTTGAACTTTGCAGCTGTTCCTTCCTATCTGCCTGGTATGCCAAAGCAAAGTCCTGCAGCTCAACATCTCTAAAATAAAAACCTTAATTCAAATATTGTAATTTGGATCAGCTTTCTGGTTTTGGCAGTGTAAGCAAAATGGAGACAAGTGTGTTTCTTTGTCTAGTTCAGAAAAATAGATGTTGTTTATATACTTTGTATGTAGGAACATTGTGTAGTAAAAGGCAACAGCTGAACAGTCCTCACTAGAGATGTGAAAGTATGACTAGAGGCAGTGTATCTGGCTGTCAAAATTGCATCTGAAGAGAAAGTAAGTTTTAAAGATGTTTTAAGATGGTTGGTTTTGTTAGATTAAAACAACCAAAAGGTTTTTGCATTTGAGAACTTCAGTTGTATTCTCTCTGGATGCTGTGAGGATCTGATGTTCTTGCTAACATCTTCTCACTGTGTTAGACTTCATGCAGAGCCTTACCATGAGCATGGTTCCAGTAGCCAAGTAAATGAGGCTGAAGGTTATAGGTTTGACCCATTCAAGAGCTGTGCTGTCCAGGCAAGGAATGGTGGATTATATGGTGGGGCAGGATGGCTCTGCCAAGACCCTTGTGCTGCCATGGTGTGCAGCTCATGTGGGCATTTGCTGTGCAGGGCTGTTTCTCTCCTGGGACCCTTGCTTCCTTGCATGGATGGCCTCCTTTCTCTCCTGGGCAATTGAATGCAACAGTAAAAGTAAGGGGGGGCCCAAATGGCTAAGAGGTGGGGCTACTTTTTGTAGTCCGCTTCTTCAGCAAGAGTTAATACCAAAAGGGTTAAAGAACCATTGTATATATCAAATTTGGGTTGTCAAAGCAAATATTTTGACAGTCGGTCAGAAATGGATATTGAGGGGCCTGCTGTGAAGAACATACAGTTCTGTTATGGAAAAAACTTGTTAAGGGATGGGAAACTGAGTGGAAGAATAAACAGCCAGTTTTCAGCCTTGCAAGGGCCTAGCTTGAGTTTCTTTTGAGCAAAAATGTTAAAAAAGGGGGTGAGTAGAGTGCTGGAGTGAGGTTTCATGAAGCACAGATGTTTAGCACAGCCTGTTGCTGGAAAGGCTTCCAGGAATGACACAAACATGTTGTTGGAGCCATGGGATGGTTGGTTAGGTTCATTGGGAAAGCCAAGGTGGGGGAAGGAGGTTGTTGGAAGGAAAAGGTTAACTGCATAAATGTGACTGAACTGTAACTTTTCTCCAGTACTCTATCTGCAAGCTTTCCTTACTAGATCTCAGAAAGAAGTGCCTCTGCCCATCCTCTGGGTTCACCATCCTGCTTTATAAGTTTTTGTCTGTCTGCTAACAAAAAGGGGTTATAGGTGAATGGCTATCTCATTTCAGGGCATCACTAGTGAAAGAATAAACTTATGCAGCAGTTCTCGCATGAGTAAGAGTACATTGCTCTGCATATGTTTGCACCAGAATAAAATACTCATTGCTTGGGAAAAGCCCAATCGTGAAGGTTTTCATGAAAACCAAAATATATTCAGTTCTGTACTGAACTGTAGTTCTCAATGACATCTACTAACTAACTTTTAGGTGCTGCAAAGTTTCCCTGTGTTGCACAACAGGGAAGTATATGCTCCAGTGAATTCCTAAGATTTAACGTGACCTCTGTATCACCTTTAGACAGGCTGTTTTGCTTATGCAGTGACTTTTCTGGAGATACTGTGTTTTAAAATGTTGATGCAACTTATTCCTGCACTTATGTTTCAATTGGAAAAGAACCCTATGGTTTGGTCTTTTCTTTTAGTATAAGATCTCATGAGTGACATGCTTTTATGACTGTGTTCATTTGGAATTTCCACCTACCTATGTAAATATGAACTTTGTTCTCATCTGTGTTCAATAAAAAGTATTTATCATTCAGCAGGTACAGAGTAGGCAGTAACAGCTATGACGGATATTGAGCTCTCATATTCCTTGCACCTCAGTTAAAATCCTAGAATTACAAAGATGAGGAATGGATGTAGTTCTTGCGGAGAAAACCAGATTTTAGAGCTTTTTGGAGCATCTCTTAAAAAAATAAAGACATTTGCAATTAAATTCTCTTTAATCATGCAGATGATATCAGAAGTATGTAGATTTGTAGTGGACAGTTCATATATTCGAGTCATTATTTAAAGTGGAAATACTGAGCAAATTAACTTTTTTTTTGGCACTTTCCCTCCAAAAACCAGAAAATTAGCTGAACCGTTATCTCAGTATGTCTAAAAGCACAATTAAATATGTTTTGCCTTTTTTGAGGCAATGCCATAAAATTGAACTAAGGGAGACAAATTCCCCTTTACAGCCCTTTATAGCAAGGGAATCTGCAGATATAGATGATTCACTACTAGTACAGGAGGGAGTAGAAATTGCTGGATGAAATTCTGAATGTGTGAAGTTGTGGGTGTGTGTTTCAGTTTGCATTCAGTGGGACTAGTAGTCAGCCACTGGACTCAAAACTCCTAAGAAATTAAATACCAACCCCATGACAAAGCTAAAAAAATACCGGGGATGTCTGTTTTCCTGGCATCTGCTGACCACTTAGCGTTTGGCAGCAGGGCAGCAGTGAGGTCCAGATCTGCTTCTTGACTCTCTTTCCTCCAGTTCAGTGTTGGTATTTTGGGTTTTATGAGGAAAACTTGGAAGCCTTATGTTCTCACCATGGAAGGGGTAACATGAGGGCGTTTCCTGCTCCCACCCTTGCTTTCAGGCGACTCTGTTTCAATTCAAGCACAGAGGCATGTGCGATGACCCGTTTGTTATTTTGAGGCTGATATTTGGAGAGGAGTTGGAAGTATAATGGTCTCTGCCTCTTATACTAAGATGAGTGTAACTCTGGGAATGTCATCAGCTACTGTTGAAAGGCAGCAGTAAGGCTTGGGGAAAGCCCTGGGGAACATTTTGCTGCAGTCACAGCATACAGAGAACTGTGGAAGAGGGGAATTGAGAAGAGTTAGGAAGCCCAAGGCTCACTGGCAACCCCTCTCTGTGGGGCTCTTGGACACTTGGCAGTGACTGGGGCACTTTTCCACAGATTCTTGTTTACGATGGTATAAACCACTCACCAGAGGCTGCCTGCGTTGGCATCAGTTCAAGATGAGGTGTGTGAGAAACCTGGATACAGAACCCAAGAAGCACTGCTCCTGCAAAATCTAGGCTTCAAAGGGGTCACCACATCACAGGGTGGACTGTCCTCAGCTGTAATCCTGTTCACGTGCTCTTGAGGCGGGGTTGGCTCAGCTGTCGTCAGCAGAAACCCAGAAGGTTGGAACAAGGTTCCTTTATTGCCCTTTGCACCCAGGTGCTAATGGCATATGGAGCTGTGTCCAGCTTCCGTCCCGGAGGCATGCCATGCCACCTCCCCAAACTGAAGGCAGGAGCTGCACATCTGTGAAACTGCTTAAACGTGTCCTAACATTTTGCTGGATGACTGCCAGCACCCTTGGTAATTTCGACGAGAAGATGATGATGGGGGTGTGGTGGTAGGAATGGGTGGGACCGCTGAGTGTTACTGAGACCTTTGCTTGCAAAGTGCTTGACAAACACCCGCAGTGGGATAGGGCACAGCAGATACTGTAAGTATAAGTATTGGCAGTGGTGGGGGGGAGATTAATTACTCCCCTGGGACATACCAGGGAGGTTTCCAGCAGGCTGTTTGATGTGCCCTTGTTAGAGCTTTCATATGTTGATGTGGATTTGTGCCGGATCTTGGCTCTTTGTGGAGGTGGAAATGACTTTTCTCTCACTGTAGATGTGTTTTCTCTTTTTTCTTGTAGGTGTGTGATGTCAAACAGTGCGCAGTCCTTTCAGCCTCCCCCACCAGCCTGCAGTGTCATATGCCAGTATGAATATTAAGAAAGAAAACTGTATTTCAGAGCTCAGCATCCCAGAAGGAAAAAAGGAGGAACTAAACAGAAAGAACAAATGACTGCACTGCTTGCAAAACTTGAGGCTGTTCATTTTTTCTTCTGAGAAGCTTCATCTTGGCCTTTGTGAGAGAGTTGAAAGAGTAGCCGGAGCAGACATAGTAGTTTTCTTAGGGTCCTTTTTTCCTTTTTTAATTTAATTTTTCCCCCCAGTGCCTGGATTTTAAGACTGTCTGCTGCACTGATCACAAGCACTGGACATCAATATGTGTCATGTCATTGTAACGTGTCGGTCAATGCTATGGACTCTCCTGAGTATCGTGGTGGCTTTTGCAGAGCTCATTGCCTTCATGAGCGCAGACTGGCTGATTGGGAAAGCAAAGCCTTCAAGCTCCGAGGATGTGGACAACAGAACAGGGGGGTCGCAGGAGCCTTACCATCCAACTCTGGGCATCTACGGGCGCTGCACCAGAATCTCCCACATGCAGTTTTCTAGACGAGACACGCTTTGTGGTCCTTACGCTGAAAACTTCAATGAGATTGCCAGTGGGTTCTGGCAGGCGACCGCTATTTTCCTAGCCATGGGAATCATGATTCTCTGTACCGTGGCATTTGTGTCTGTCTTTACTATGTGTGTGCAGAGTATTATGAAGAAAAGCATTTTTAATGTCTGTGGGCTGCTACAAGGGATTGCAGGTATGTGCACTTTGAGAACAACTAACATTTTTAATTTTGGGGCTATTCAGACGAAGAAATACAGCAATTCTCTCCTGTCTGCAGACAGACTGCCTTAGGCAGACGCAAAGCAATTCTATATGCTGATGTTTATTCAAACACAACTGAAATTTATAGCTATACAGCATGTAATACATCGACACTGGCAGCAGAATTGCAGCCTGATGTGTGCCAAAATGAAATGACCAATGTTGCTTTTGTTTGCTGTTCATCTTTTCCCCCTCCGATTTCTTTCAGTTACAAAAACTTCTCTCTTTTGTTACCAGCAGAGGACAAAGTTAATACTCACGTTAAGGCAGTCTGTCTCCCTCTCGCTACTTTAGTAATTTTTCCATGGACAGAAGGCAGTTCCCTCTGTCTCAGAGGCTTCATGGCTGTGGTGAGAGTAAATACTACCCTAGGACTAAGAACTGCCAGTAGTTGCACACCCAGTTCCTGCAGCATTTCATGCTGAGCAGCCTCCTTCAAAGCTGACAAGTGATAGCCTTGTGATAAACCCTTCCTTTAGCCAGCTTATTGTTCAGTTGGAGTTACACAGTCCACTAAGCTTATCTTTTCACTGTCAGAGGATCAGCTGTGCTTTGCCTGAAAAGATAAATTTGTTCTAGAGATTTGGTGTTTCTGCTTAAACCCCGAGATTTTACAAAGATTAAATGACTGTTAGCAAACCAACCCTGGACAGCGCTAGTTAGAGAAGTATTCAGCTTTCTGTAGTTACCAGCAAGCATGGGGAGAACCTGTCTCATACACAGGGTTTTATTCTTTGTATTCTGTGTGTGTGTGGTCATCTGCAGGAGGAGAGTGGTCTTCTGCCCTACCTCAGGGAGCCCTCAGAGACTGTAAAGAAGGAAGGAATGAGCAGGGACACTTCCTCTTTCTCTTTTGGTGGTGCTCTCAAGCAGATGTTTTCAACTCACAAAATTATTTCATTACAGCAAAAATTAGGAGTTTTAACTTGTTTGCTTTAAATATGAATCCAGCTTTCCCTCTTCTCCCCTCCACTGAGGTGGCCAAACATGTCTGTGATGACTGTACCTAGACAGGAGGTGTAATGATAGGTATTCAGAGCTTTATGAAGCTGGTTGGCTTCATTTGCTTGGTTGAGACCTAAATTAATCTTACTCTAAACACACATGGAGAAGTAGGTGAAAACTGAATTTACTGACTGCTGCAACCCTCCAGAGCCAGTGTTACAGGCCACGAACTGGCTGATGCTGGCATCTGAAGCACTAGCATGGCAGCTCTTACCGTTGTCTGCCTCATGTGAGTTCAGTATAAAAGTGTAACACTTACTTCATGTCACCCACAGTGTGAGGTTTGTGCTTCAGAGCAGGATTAGGTCCCTAAATTGGCTAAAGATTCTTCTGCTCACATGATGGCATACAAGTAGCATATTGTTTGTCCTTTAGATAAACATGACGAGTTTTCTGTAATCACTCCTGGTTTACAGAATTTACCAGAACCAGTATGACAAGGAAACAGCTTGGCAGTGCAGATTAAGCCAGAGGAAGTTGTTAGCTCCTTGCTTTCCTACACTATACTTCAGAAATAATCCATGAAACCATTTTTTCAGGATATACAATTATTGGTTCTTTTCTACTGGAGGGGTATTTGTATGGAAGAGATTGCTTAGCAGCATAAGTAGATCTTTGGCATGTCTGACTTGGCTCTGTTGAAAAGATAGCTTTACTTACAACTCTGATACCATCTCAAAACAGCTAGTCTATCGTATCGGATGAGCAGGAAGTAGATTCTTGTATCTTGGTGTTCTGTAGACCATGTATTTGTGAGAAAATACATGCAAAGACAGTTTTATGTTTTATTATCTATCCAGCTGCACCTGTAATGGGACTTGAGGCCGAAAGGATTGAACAATACAGTTGACAAAGCATTTCTTACGTGTTAAGGGATAGATCAGTCCTTCTTGAGCTGTACTGATAGAAGCACTTCTCTTCTTATAATTCGGATAAATGACACAGCATGAAACTGGGTAATAGAAAGGTCACATTACTGAAACTGTTGCTATGAGAAGTACGCCTGCCAACATTTGCAGCCAGGCGTCTTGTGACTCACAACTCATTTTCATTGGGTCCACTGCTACTTTTGTGCCAGTAGCATTACAGCATCTGATTACTTAGTTGCAATTATTTTCTTTATGACTTATAATGGTTGTTAATTTCAGGTTTCTCAGTTCCTGAGTTTTGAAAAATGTTTAAGCAAGTTGATCAAGAGGGACAGTTGTCAGCATGTTTAAACCATACAGGGATTATGATAGCTAAACTAATGCCCTGACCAGAAAACAAGATACAACCCTGCCTTAATCATTTTAAGCATAACATCATTCTTTCAAATGTGAGCAATTATGTTTTTAATAAGCATAGGAGAAGAATTCACAAAAGAATTTTGTTAATCAGTTTATGTCAGTCCAATATTTGCAAGTATGTCAAACATCTCCTTTTCAAAGATGAGATGCACTCATCTACAGAGTCTGTAGACTCTACATCTGTAGAGTCATCTACAGGAACTCAGATCTTGCAGATTTAATCTCATTTAAAATCTCTGTATCTTTGCAGTGGAGATTTAATATAATTAGAAACATACAACAAGTTAATTTATTCCTGAAATTCATCATGAAAAAACAATAACAGACACCGGATGTATCTTTCCAGTGTAGCAAGATTGGTTGTGACCTGGATGATGCCTACGGTGAAATTACAGAACAGAAAGCAACATCTCTTCTGTTATGGCCCTTGGACAAACATGCAAACCCTTATTTAGACCAACAGGAAGAAGCCATAGACGTATCTGGTCCATTTGGACATTTTTTTTTTTGTGGCAGAAAATGAGAAATACAAAGCTATAAAGGAAGAAAATATGGCTCTTGTTTAAACTCCTGTAATTCCTTTGTTGTAGAGCAAGATTTTCTACCACTTACTTTCAGATTGCAGTACCTTTCATTCTGCAGCTGGAGAAACAGTAATCAGTAGCTCTGGTTTTGGAGGCATTTGAGGATTGTTTCATCTGGAAAAGCATCTTTTTTCTGTATTAAAGAGTGCAGAGAATGGAGCCATGTAATTGAATAGATAATTACCACTCAGCAGCAAGAAGTCCACACAGACTTTCATTTGTATGTCTTTTTGGGGAAAGTATTCTATTTTTACAGTCCCTGAATCACTTGAAATGCAGAGGCTAGAAGAGGCAGGATGTTATTACCTGACAAAAATCAATTCAAAGTAAATTTTCACAGTAATCATGTAGTTATAGGAAATAAATAATTAATTATCTCCTATTGACATACCTTGGTATGCATATAGTGTAGTTGCATATGTGTTTAGAAGTCTTATTTGGGCTGGTGTACTTTAGTACTAAGTAATATAATCTAAACATAACCTAGCCTCAGAGGAGGGTGGGGTGAGCTTAGGATAGAGCCTAAACAAGGTTCAGCTTCCATCTCAGATAGTTTATGAAGTTCATAATCAACAATTTTCTTGGCTTCTTTTTTTAACCTGTGTTGTGGCCGGGCGGACAGGACCCTTCCCCACAGCCAGCAGCTGCCGGACTTGCAGGTGAGCCCAACCTGCCAGCAGCACCCTGACTACATGCCTGGGTGGAAGCTAAATTAGCTGCACAAATATTGTGTCAGCCACGGAACTTGAGCAGGCCCCTGTGTTTGATTGTGGGAAGCTCGACACCATGTGCCTAAAAAGGCCTTGGGAAGAGTGGTGGGGAAAGGTTCCTGACATGTCAGGAAGGCAAATGGGTTTGGGAGTTCAGCTTCTTTTACTCCTGCTTTGCCATGCTGGAGCACATTTACCAAAAGGCGATAAAATAGCTCCTCTTTAAAGTCTTTCCAGGGTGCTGAGGTCTTCGTCTGGGAGGCTTCTCAGAGGTCAGCCCCTTCTCGTCTCTTCCTCTGCTCACAGTCGACTGTCTCCTAGCTCAAACTTGACTAAACTGGTTTTGGGGGAAATAAAAGCCTGTAAAAATTGGATTGCATCAGTCAGAAAACCAGCTGTTTCCCAGCTGCACACTGAGAGGTGTCTCTGGTTTACTCAGGTGAATGCATGGATGCATTTTGCTGTCTTGTGGCTTAGGTGGCTGTGCCACTGCCAGTTACGTCTTTACCAAGTAGACATCCAGTCAGCCAAAGCTGTTTTCCAAGGCTGCTGCAGGCAGACTGGGAGAAGTCTGTCTGCTTGGGCCTAGATGCTGCAGCTTTGTGCCTCCCTCTGTCACCTCAGTAATTTCTCTTCCAGCATTGCTGGGGGATGACTCAGCTTTTTTCTTTCCAGGATCTGAGAGGCTTGTTTTTTCCCCTTACACGTGTCCTGCTCCAAGCAAAGTCTCTTCCACAGTACTTTCTCTTCTCAGGTTTCTCCCAAGCTTTCATCCCAAGGTTCGTTCTTCTGACCTTACCATTATTTCCCTGTATTACTGTTCATGTCTTCTCCTGTTCCCTTCTGTGACATCTTGGGGGGTTCCTCCATCAGAAACTGCAGCAGTACCTTGGCAATAATTCAGTGCCAGGAGTGCAGCTTTACCCTCAAATGCAAGGAAACTTCTCCACAATTTTCTAAAATGAAGAGGTGAAATTCAGTTCAAAGCCAGCTGTGTGTAACAATCTATCTTTCCTGCTGAAAGAGTTTGTTTCACATCTCTTGCACTGAGAAATAGTTCAGCCTGTTATACTTACAGGGCATCATTTTCATTTTGGGAAGCTGGATTATTAGGAAGATGGCCTGAGCAGAGTGGGATGGGAAACATCTGAAGGGAATGAGGATGTAGAGCTGCTTCTGAAGGTGGATGAAGTAGGATCCAGCTGCACAGGGTGGGCTCAAGGTGTGTGCAGCCATGGAACTGCACAATCCTGGCTGCTGGAACATAAGGAGGCCATTGGGAATTGCAGAGCAGGAAGCAGGAGGTCAGCCAGACCTTTCATCAGAGAGGGTAGAAAAAGCAGAAGACACAAGCTGTGGTGGAAGCGACATGAGGCTGCTATAACTCTTTGAGGATCAGATCATAACATGAAAGGTTGTAATATTTGCAGCACAGTTTAGGATATTTGGTTGTAGGTTGCATCATGCTGTAAAAAGGCATTATTTTGTCTGAGAAAGGGGCAAATTGGCGAGCAAGGAAAAAAACACCTTGTGAGCTCACGTTGCCCGCAGGTTACAGAAGCTGTTGAGCAGACAGCTGTTGAGCCCAAGCAGTAGTAGAGCAGAGCAAGAATGGTTTTGCCCTCGAAGGCAAGGAAGCTTCTTGTTTGTCTTTCTAAAATGCAGAGCATGCATTTTTCAAAAAGCATATTTCCTCTTTGGATTGAGCTCAGAGTTTTTCTTTTCTGATGCCAGAATTCGGAATTCTTGGGGTGGGAAGAAAGAAAAAAGGGAGGGGAGAGGGATTTCTAATGGAAATCGTGATAGTCTGAACCGCTTTTGCTGTCTGCGGTATAGTGCTTCCTGTAACCTATATGGCCAAATGCCAGCATGACGTCTAATACACACTTGGCTGCTGAAAGTTCAAGCAAAGGGGACTGCTGCATTGGAATATACCAGGGAAGGAAAATTGAATTCAAGTGCTAAATTGCTATTGAGCCTGAGGGAGAGCATTAGTAACTTCAAAGAAATAAAATTAAGATTTCAGTATTTTTTTTAGATTTGTTGGTCAACTCATTTCCTGCACTGTCAAGGTGAGCACTTGGGAACCAGTAGACACACAGCAGATTAAAATGAATAGAAAAATAAACAAAAATTTCATGTTTTCAGTGATCAAGTTTGGCAACTGATTCTCTTGGCAAGCATAAATCTCTTCCATCCAACAGCCCTTAGGGGGGACTTGCACACTACCCACTGAGAAACATTTTACTGTGGCACATGTGCACACTGAGGTTCCTTACCTCTACCAGCACAGGTGAGATGCTGTGCATTTCTTTACATCCCCGCCCTGGTGATGTGGGAAAGAGTGCTGGTGACCGAGAGGGGCCAGGGGGATGGCGGGAGGGTGGCAGGGCTGCCGTTTCTGTCAGATTTTTGCTTCCAGGCATCAGAGCCAAGACAGATGCTGTTGTTTGTATATAGGATGCAAACACTAGGAAAATATTCAAACTCAGCAAATGCTGTGTTTTTTACTGAAACACAAGACAAAAGATGAAAGGAGCTCTTCTAAGACTGGGGGGTAACTTTCGCTTATTTCTTGTCTTTGGTGGTCCTAGTGTGGTAGTGAGGAAATCTGTGGCTTTGAGTTTTGCTTCCTTCCCCAGTACAGATACCCTGCACTCTGCTATTGTACAACAAATGAAGCCACATGAAATTCTCCCCTTCCTGCATCCCCCTTTGCCTCTTTCTTCTGGCTGAGCCTTAGTTCCTCTGCAGCTCCTCAGTACCACCCCTGCATCCCTGAGGTTTTGTTTGTACTGCGAGATTGGTATTGAGGAAATGTAATGCTGTGAAAAGGATGACTTGCATCCCTTTTACCTCTGCTTGAGTTGAGGCAGGTTGTTGCTTTGTCCTCCCTTACAGAGCTGTGGTAATTTTTCATTCCATTTCTGCTAATTCAGCACAAGCAGTAGTTGGTTTGAAGGACATCACACTCACTGGTTTAACAGCAGTGGAAAAGGTTATGGTGATTGGTGTGAAATGTATTGGGTCTTCTCCTCTGTTTCTTTCATGGACAGAGTAATTGACTTGGCCTAATACTTCCTTCCCTGACTCAGGAACCTCCCGAATTTACCATCCACAACTCAATTTCTCATTTAGCAGCTTAGAGGGAACCTTTTATTTGGTCAACATAGATTAAAAATACTCAATGTTTATTGGCTTTTAAGGTAAAATGTGAGAGGTGGCTGTGCCTGAGCAATGGCCCTATGAGTGGACAGTGTTTGTTTACCTCTATATTGCTTGAAAGCATTAGGCTATTCCCCTATAGGGTGCTTTGTTTTGACTTAACTGCTGGGTTGACATCCATCACACAGGAGCCGCCCTATGTTTTTCTGTTAAAGCAACCTGTATCAAGCTGATAAACAGACTTATTTTTTTGGCTTTCTCAGTAAAACACAGTGGTTGAGTGTTCCACCAGTAGTTCCCTGCACTGTACTCCTATCACTGTTTCCAGAGCCCAACACCAGTAATGTCATCAGTCGTTTGCATATGTTTGCATAAGTTTGGTTATGTATGAGCATCTTTGATTTGCATAATACTTGGGAAAAGAAATGTGAGAGTAGGGATCTTACCCTCTTCCTCATCTTGGTGAAGGCCGTGGTTAGGGAACTACTTTTTCTTCTGGTAACTGAACACCCTTATATCATCCTAAGACAATTTTAGAGGGGAGAAAAAGCTCTGTGCAGGTTTTGAGCCATCACCTAGTTATAGTTTTAAACTATTGATTCTCCTGCCTTAGCTTAGGGTATCCCAGATACACTGAAATCTGTATATGGGAGAGTCATCTCCAGTGACTCCAGGTATGAAGGTATGGACCTTGCCTGCTGGCAGCCCGCATCCTCAACACCCATGCTTCTAACTTAGGCCAAATCATCTCTGCTTGTATGAATCTGCACTGATTGTGGTGTCCAGGTAGGCTTTTAAGGCATTAATCTTCTTAAGGTTATGAATTTTTCCTTTGTTGGATCTGCAACATTTCCAAGCGGGCCAGAGGCCATCTCCAAGGCACTAGAGCGTGCAGAGTCTCCCCTCTTTTGGGGCAAAGACTTACTTACCTCTGGTCAGCTGCTTGCATTTGATGGATCTGGTAGCCATCCAGGGGGATAGAGAGCAACTGCAGAGGCAGGTCTGTGCCCTGTGCTGTGGGTACTGTCACAATGCTCCATTCAGCATCGCAGCAATACCCTGGTGCTTTTCCTATAGCCAATGTGGAGTGGTGGGACCACCATGTCAGATGGCCTGAGCCCACCTCGTGAGCCCTCATCTGATCAAAATGGTATTACTGAATCATTTTACAGGGCTGAAGGTGTCTGTTGTGCAGCTGCTGAGTTGGAGGCCATCACTTTGCTTGTCGGTCAGTGGGTAAAGCGATCAAAAGTGCACAAATAGTGACCTGGTCGTATCCCTGCAGAGTTTGTCAGGGAAAGTTTGTGTATGTGAAAGCCTCCTTGACTTAGGCTAGAGCAGTACATTTGTAGATATATTTAACACCTGAAATTGTTCAGGTAGCAAACTGACATATGGAAATATGAGTAATAAAGGCAGGGCGCCTGGCTGATGCAGTGTCCCCGGGCTGTGTCTTAATCTTCTGTGGTTGCTCAGAAGATGAAGACAATCAGGATCACTGTCACTGGGGTTGAGGCCCATCTGCACTGCACTGCAAGGTTAGTCCCTCCCTGCCTTTACCATTTTTCTCTTCCTCCCTTAAAATGTTGTTGCTTAGTTGTGCTGCTCCATGGGAGCCTGTTGCAGTGCCACCTCATTGATCACAGCTGCTTAATTTCCTGTTTCTTCAGCACTATTTAAAAGCTTTTTTTACTATTTTGCTGGGAAATGAGTAGATAGTTTGAGGCTTTGCAATGGAAATTGGCTTTGTTAGTATATACTGTTGTTTAATATGGCAGAACAGCAGCTGCACAGGAGACTGTCAAAATTAAATAGCATGCCTTCACTTAGTAAATAAGCATCTGCCTAACTCCTGCCTCAAGGGTTGCTTCCAGGGTCGGAATGAAAAAGCTTTTACTCAGATCTGACCCCAGCACATAATGTGGTGTACAAATGCCCACAACAATAGACTGGTCTGTTGGTTTTTCACAATGTTGACTTGGCAGCACTACTGCAGTGTATAAAAACCAGGAGCAGTTGCTTGATGCAGGTGCAGGCCCTTAAAAGGGGAAAAGTTCTTGGTGCACAAATACAAAAAAAAAAGGAAAAGCACTATTGAACTGTCTTCAAAAACATTGTTGCACAGTGATGCAGTCTATTGATATTGATATTCAGTGTGCTGTAGTGTTTTGCTTTAGTGTTTGAGGAGACATCGTTTTAGTATAGAAGGCCTGATGTTTAATAGGCTGTTGTAATCAGGAAATAAACAAATAATGACATTAAAATCTAAATCTCATAAAGGCTTCTTTTTGAAAACGAGTAATTACAGCCTGATAATAAAAGGTTATGTGACCAAATTGCCTTCAATGAAATATGGGAAAATGTTCTCTGCTGACAGACTTACACCAAAGGGGTAGAGATGAGGTCTCTGGATAAAAAAAGGTAATTTGAATAGTTTGTGTTGTCATTCCTAGGCATCTGACAACATTTTGTGGCATTCTTTCAGATCTCTGTTTTAAGGAATCCCAAGAAGAAAGGTAACTGAGAACTGGCAACAAATAACAAAAAAGAAAATGTAATTATGAAAAATTATCATACTGATTTCAAAAAGTGGGATAGAGATAATTAAGAAGTAGGAACAAAAGTATGTGTACAGCAGAAGCTGCACTCTCGGGAGTGCAGCTGTGCTTAGAGAAGGGGTTAAATCTAGAACAGAGCAAGCCCAAGCTCTGTGAGCCTGTAGAGGAGCACACTGGAAAACAGCTTGTAATGTTTTCAAAGTGAATTTGTTTCTCTCAGTAGGGTGAACAAACAGCAAAAATTCCGCAGGTAGATTAGCTGTGAATTAAATATCATTCACTGTACAGCAGCATGAAGAACTGAAAGGATTCCTTGCAGAAAACTTTTCTTCAGACACAGCACTCAATTCCATCTCTTGAACATTGGCTTCTGTTCAAAGCTTCTCTTCAAAGACAGAGGGACAATAGCAAAATCTGATTTATTAGATAAAGAAATGTCTATCATTAACATTTACTGTCCTCCCACCAGATATGTCTCAAGGCAAATTGTCAACAGGAGATAGTTGTTGCTTTATCAGATTCTGCTGACATAAAATCATACAACACAAAACTGAGCTTTGTACTGCTATGGCTAACAAAAATTTAATTGCTTTAATCTTAATTTATATCATTAAATGGCTTAGAATGCTGAACAATACAGACTAACTACAGAATTAATATTTGAATGAATCAAGTGCAAGAAAAAGTGAATGACACTCAAGTAACTTGAGAATTATAACAGTTAATCAATCCAGAGAGCAACTTTTACCACAAATCACAATTGGTGTCCCCCAGGGATCAGTATGGGGCCCAATGCTATCTAATGTCTTCGTAAGTGATCTGGAAGATAGGATAAAGACAAAGTTTTCTGATGAGACCAAACTGAGTGGGGAAGTGGGCACCTGGGAAGGGAGAAGCATCCTGCAGGAAGACCTTGATAGCTGGAAGAGTAGGCTAACAAGAACCTTATGGAGCTCAACAAGGAGAAGTGTAAGTATGCTTTTCCCTCTGGAAAAGCATAATCCAGGAGTGCAGCATGGGCTGGGATCTACCCTTTTAGGGAGCAGCTCTGGGGGAAGGCACTGGGGGTCCTGGTGGACAAAGCTGAGTGTGAGGGACTGTGTGCTGCTGTGGTACAGCAAGGTGACAGGATGCGGGGTGGCATGAAGGGCATCACCAGCAGAGATGAAGAAATCATTATCCCACTCTAATCAGGGCTTTTCAGGCATCACCTGGAATACTGTGTTCAGTTCTGGTACCTGCTATACAAAAAAGATGTGGACAGTCTGGAGATGATCTGGAGAAGGGCCACAAAAGATGATCGGAGGCCTAGGAAGCCTGCCATGTGATGAACAGCTGAGAGAAGTGGGTTTGTTCAGCCTTGAGAAAGGAAGGCTTACAGGAGACCTTATCCCCATGTTCCAGTATTTAACAAATGGCTACAGAGAAGATGGAGACTCCCTTTTTACAAGGAGTTATACGTAAAAGATGAGAAGTGATGGGTACAAGTTACTGCTGGCAAGATTCTAATTGGACACCAGAGGAAAATTTTTCACAATGAGAATGATCAGCCATTGGACTAATCTCCCCAGGAAAGTGGTGTATTCTGTAATGTTGGACACTTTTAAGGTTCAGCGGGAGAGGGTGCTGGGCCATCTTTGTCTAGAGCATGCTTTTACCAAGAAAGGTTGGACCAGATGATCCTTCGGGTCCCTTTCCAACCTAGTATTCTATGATTATATTATTTTATACACAAATCTATAGATTGTATTAGAAGCTGGTCTTGTGTTCTTTTGCCTTGCTGGAACAAATGTACACTTGGCTCCCCTTTCCAGCCCCTTGTAAGCCTGGCCTCCAGGCCATGCTCTCTGCTGTGTTTCATTCATGGGCAAGATACTTTACTTTTGGCTCTGTGCAGCCCATCCAGTGCCCACCTCCATCTTTCTCAAGGGACTCTTCAAAAAACAAAACCGAGAGACCACTTGCTGGTTTGTGCTGTCCACAAACAACTGAAAATCTCTTTCTCTTCCTTCCACATTTTTCTCAAGACTCTCTTGTTACAGAAGCTGTAAGAGAAACACTTGGTAACCAGCAGGCTATGGATTTGATGAAGTTATTGTTGGTATCCTGTTCAGGGTTATCACACTTGTGCCCTGTGCTCCATCTCTGTGTGTCTTGTCTGAAAAGCAGATTGTCAGGTATTGGAGGCAGAAACTGCGAGCACAGATCCCAGGTTGTGTGGTAATGCAAATAAATAACCAAAGCAAGAGAGCTGCATACAGGAGAGTCCCAGGGACTAAACAGCAGCTACAGAAAGGCAGGGTTTTATGCAGTTAGGCTTAAACTTCTGTCAAGGAAACAATGAGATGTAATGGGCCTGGTCAGGCTCTGCCCCATGGACAGTGGTATGAGTAATCAGCGCTGAGAATTTACAGTGTTTTTTCCCCTTGTGGGTCATCTCACCACTGACTGGCCTCTAAGTGGTTTTTGCTCAGCTTAGCAGCTCTTTGTACATGTGTTTGATCTAGATCAAGGCTACAGTGTTATCTGTAGAAGCAGCCCTCTGGCTTTTTTGTGTTGTGTGAAATGGTTGTGCAGTGCTCCTTAGGGGTGGAAGAGCACAGAGACTGATGAGCTGTTCCCATCGCATTTAACAATTGCGCATATTTAAAAGCAGAACAAGACTTTCCAAGTAGCATCACAATCTCTCCTGCCCCTGCTATGTCTTACTTTGTTCTTTCCACATGCCATTTTTTCCTTCTCATCCCTCTGCATCCATGTTCCCAGGAACAGAGAGATGGTTCTTTTTCAGGCATTTCTGATAGCAGGTAGTTGAACAGTTAAATGCTTTGATTTACTGGCTTCTAATGTAAGCAATGGTTTGCTCTGCTGGTGGGTGGTAAAGCATCATCTGTCTGTTTTGTTCAAACTGCAGGAGTCATTAAGATGAGCTCTGCAGCCTGTGACTGTCTCTTCTGTAGTTACTGTGAAGAGAAAAAGCTTCTTTAATCGAGCACTACTTTCTGGGCAGGTTGGGAGAGTCAGGAAGGGACCCTGCACAGCTCAGCCATTGCTTTGAGTATTTGAGCATTGAGATATGTTATGAGAAGCTTGTGCCTCTCCACTTCCTATTACCATGAAGTCAGAGTGTATTGCTGTTGTGGGTATGTTGAATTGGCTTAATGGAATAATCTTTGTTCACTTTTCCTGGCAAACAGGAGGAACTAGTTATTAATTAAATAAAAATGATAAATACTAGTGATTGTGCTAAGAGGCACATGAGAAGCTTTCTGTCTGCCCTGAAATGGGACTTGTAGAAAGGAGGTTTGGTAGTGAAAATATTACTTTTTTTTAATTATTATTATCATGCTGGGTGTTTAAGAAAGGACTCGACATGGCATGTAGTGCCATGGTCTAGTAGGCAGTATTTGTTCAAAGGTTGGACTCAATGATCTCAGAGGTCTTTTCCAAACTAAATGATTCTGTGATTCTGTGAAATTACGGGCTGTAGTCAGTATTTCTCCAGGAATTTTCTGTACTTTTTAAAAAAAAGTTCCAAGTCAGTAAAATCCTGATGGCTACATTTGGCAGAGCTGCTACAGCCTTTTGAGGGCCTGAGTTTTGGGTAATGGCTTTTCAGCTTGGAGCATACATACCATGAATCAGTAGCTTTC
Source organism: Manacus vitellinus (assembly GCF_001715985.3). Taxonomy (NCBI): domain Eukaryota; kingdom Metazoa; phylum Chordata; class Aves; order Passeriformes; family Pipridae; genus Manacus; species Manacus vitellinus. The sequence goes on along the minus strand of NW_021939324.1, from coordinate 11,105,117 downwards.
AGAAGTTGCTCAGTGCTCTAGTTTTGGTAAAAAGAAATGGATATATCTTCTTGGTCCTGTTTCTGACTCAGCCCTAAAGGCAGGTTTGCTGTTAAACAAGGGCTCTAGGTTTGTGAATGATGGAGAGGTAAACTTGAAAAACTTCCTTGTTGGCAGCAGCTGCATTGGCATTTCAGATCCAGCTTCTTAATTCAGTGATGTTGGTTTATACCTACCAAAGGGCTTGTGATCTTTAGAGAAAATGGCAACTGGCCCAAACCAATGTACAGTCAGAAAGATACATAGTATGGTCATGCTGGTTGCGCAGAACAGGAAATAGTGAAGAACAGAGAAGAAGGAACTGCTGGTGTTTAGTCTGAAATGGCTGAAGGGCTCAGCAGGATGAATGCACAGCTTATGCAGGTCTGTCCAAGATAAAGCAATACTTTATATTTAATGTAGTTTGGCCAACCAGCCAGGAAACACTGCATAAAAGTTGTCAGTAGTTCTTAAATGTAGGCAGTGATGAAATCCCTTCACAGAGAATGGATATCACTCACTAATGGATTATGCTGCCCCAAAGAATTTAGGTCATTCATGTCCATGGTGTTGTGTCATCATTAGAAAAATGCTGGAGGAAGGAATTTCTTTTGTGAAATGTCTGGCATTCATAGACATTGATTTTAGACAGTTGGATGATGGTTTTTGTGGTTTGCATAAATTAACTGCTTACTAGCTAGGACCCACCTTTTTGTTCTCAGTAAGGAAGATTTCTTGCATCTGGCTGAATTTCTTTTAACAAAAAATTAAGGAAACATAATGTACTGCAGAAAACCTAACTGAATGGAAGAAGATGTGAACAAGTCTTCAGAGCTGTTCTTGGTAATCTCTTAGTATAGCACATAACTTTCTGCCCACTTCTAGAAGGTGGCAGCACTTTTAGCAGCTATTTTCGTCAAGATGCCAGTTTGAATAAAGGGTTTTACAGTGTGGGACAAGTTAATCAGAAATATTTTGGGGATCTGAAAGGCTGTATTAATTTTCTGGATAAACTGGTTGTGTTTAAGCAAAAACTGTTTTTTTGAATTCTTCCTGTTCTTCTAAGTAAAATTTCAAGGAAAACAGAAACCAAATTTTGATAACTGTGAGTTGTCCTGATGTTTAGCTCCTTCCTACATACCTTGTACGAGGGAGATGTGTGTTTAATTCACTGTGATTTTTTTTAGCAGGCCCCCAAGAGAGCATTTTAGCCATTAGCATATTAGGCATTTTGATTAAATCTCCTGTCAGACATTATATGTGCAGGGACACTAAGGTGACTTGTAATTTCTTTAATTAAGTCCTTCACTGCTTAGAGACTGGTCCTCACAGAGAAAACTGTGAACAGAAGAGACAATCAGATGAGTAAAACATCTGGTCTGAGCTTCTCAGTTCCAAACTGAGGTGCAGCAGGGTGTTCAGGCAGTTCAGTGAGATGGGAGTTGAGGCTTTTGCTCCTGCATCACTAGAAAAGTGAACTAGGAACTAGTTAGTGGTACTAGGCCATTATCATATAAAATAAGCCTTTCACAAGATAAACCACAGGGTAACTCCAAATTCAGTTAAAAGGCTGCATGGCATATGGCAGGGAACAATAAGTAAAGGAGGAGCAGTTTTCTCCTAATCCTGGTACTTAGGAGTGTGTAGTGACCATTACTGCATGTGCTGCATTTGGTGTTAAACTGACTGTTTGTTAAACTTCTTTCTGTTTTTATTTATAGGGCTCTTCCTTATCTTAGGCTTGATACTTTACCCTGCAGGTTGGGGATGCCAGAAGGCAATAAGCTATTGTGGACCTTATGCTTCTGCTTACAAACTAGGAGACTGCTCCTTGGGCTGGGCTTTCTACACAGCCATCGGTGGCACTGTTCTGACGTTCATCTGTGCAGTCTTCTCGGCGCAAGCTGAAATAGCCACGTCCAGTGACAAAGTGCAAGAAGAAATAGAAGAAGGAAAAAACCTTATCTGCCTCCTTTAACTACAGTGGGGGAAAATACCAGCGTCTGGATCTTTATCTGCTTTCCATTGACTGGACAAGCAGATCTACTTACCTGTTTTTACCATTTGTGTGATTGAGCCCCATGCATTCCAGCCCCGAACTACTGAAAGGGTCTTTCTTCCTTGCTGGGCAATGGGGATCAGAGAAAGGATCCCAAGAAAGCAGAATGTAAATACTTGGGGATATTTTTAGTTTCATTCTGTGATCAGGACACAGTGGAATATATTGATCTGACTGGGGATGTGAGTAAACACCTGTATATAGCAGGAATGTTGTTATAACTGACAAATTCTGATCGATTGGATTGCCTAACCCACCCTGGTCACTTTGAAGAATTTGGGTTTAAAATAATAAAATATAGCACATTTTTTTCTTTTCTTATGCAAAAAAGAAGCCTATTTTACTGAGGTTTTGTTTCCAAGGGCTCCCCTCACTGGTGAATATTTCTTCACCACCACCTGATTTGGTACCATACTTTTCATTGAGGTGCTTTTTGATACTGAACCTGGATAGGAAGTCTATGCTGGAGAGAGCAAAGCTGACTTGATGCAGTTCACACCAATCCTTAAGCATTTAGAAAGTTAAGTCCCTGCCAGGTTTCTCTGTCTTGAAACTTAAGAGTGCAAGGTGTGTGCCACTTGTTACTTAGCAGGTAAATTATTTTGTTTCCACTGACTAGACAGAAGAGTTGTTATTGCACTGGCTCTCACCTCTCACCTGATTCAGATAAAATTGAAGTATTTCTACAGCCTTTATTAAAACTTCTGAACTCCCAAGCAGATGACAACTCCCCATGGCACCAGCCTGACCTGGGCTACAGCCTCTCCTACAGCTGTGGATCTCATGTTTTACTTCAGCAGTATTTCTTTTTCTGTCATCAATGAAACCTCATTCACGGTCTACAGATCAGTCTGTCTCATGACCCAGAGGCACAGTAGTCTTTGGGAAATCAAAATTTTTCAGGAAGTATGGCCAAATTCTACATGGCTGGGAAGATTTTGTCTTCTTTTTTTTTTTTTTTTAATTGTGTGTGGTATGGACCTTTTACCAGTTAAACCAGCAGAAATTAAACAGACCTTGCACAAATGACATTCCTTTCTCAAAGGCAGTTGGTTGTGTTACTTGTGATATTGCCTCACTTACTAGAACTATTTTGGAAAACAAGTTTGAAAGGTATTTAAAAAAAAAAAATATGTAGCTGTGCCATAGGAGCATTGGGGATAATTCATCTGAGAATAGTCCTAATGAAATACTAGGTGAATTTTAGATTCCTCTTCTTACTTCTAGGTAGTTTAACATTATCCAAATGACAGTGTTGCTTCACTGTGTAATGTGGAGCAGAGATTCTTGTTGATGTGTGGTCAGCCCCTTAAAGCGTGCCATTATTTATAGGTATTAAAAAAATCATTGCTACTGTACAGGTAGATAGCCAATTTCAAGACACTGCTCAAGTCCTTTGCAACACCAGAGCTGCTCAGCAGCCCTGACAACATGCCCAGGGCCAGCCTCAAGGAAGGGGTGAACAGCCACAGAGTTGGGGCCCTCTTCCAGCACCTGCCATGCCCTACGGACACTGTGGCACACACAGAGCAGCTCCCAGCTTGCGCCTGTCTGTGCCTAGTGCTCCTTCAGACCATGTGCTGGACGGATACAGAGGTGACTTCTGAGACACAGTGCAATGAATAAGGTCAACTTTTGCCTATCTGCAGAAAGGGACTGTTTTAATCTAGCCTCTTCCCACATTCACCTGCTCCTGCAACCCACATCCACCATCTTCTAATTTAAAACGGGTAATTCACTTCTCTTTTAAATATTTATTTTAAACACACCCTCCCTCAAAAGTTATGGTCTGGGACCATTTCTGCCAACTGCCTGCACAAAGCACGATTTTAACAAAGCAAAATTACCAGCACAAAGCAGTGCCCAAGGATGAAAATCACAGCCTGCACACTCTGTCCACAGCTGTGTTTGTCTCCTTGGTTTTGCCTCATAAACACACCCCCCCACAACCTGAATGGCATGCACTGGGCTTGTCCCCGGGGTCCAGTGAGGCGTCCTCCAGGCGTCCCTCCTGAGCCCCCACTGGAGCATGTGCTGGAGCCTGGCTGCCAGCTGAGCTCTGCTGTTGGGAAATGGGGGGCTAGCAGTTGTACAAGTAGCATATAGCTCAGTTAAAAATTAATGAATAAGTAGATTTACTGTTTTAGATTTCCTGGGTGGGTGGCAATCCAATGTCCAGGTCACCACTGCCAACAAATCTTGACACTATATTAGGGTGAGAAATGCTGCTTTGGCTTGAGCACTTGATTAGTCAGAATCAAGTCAGTTCTTCCAAAGGTATAGAGGGCATACACCGCTCTGGCTGAGACGCAAACAATGAGCAATCTTCACTTACGTTACTAGCTGACCTCTGTTCTCTGCTGTGATCTACACAATGCTTAAAAAAATTTCAATAGTGCATTTTTGGGTTTTTTTTAAGTACAAAGGAGATATTTTCAGTGGCATATTTTGCTTTTGTTTGCATTTGTAACCAAGAAGAACCAGCTTTTCTGCTTGTTGCTGGTATATTATCAGCTTGCTCTGCAACAGCATAATCAACTAACTTGCAAGAATACCCACATTCATCACATTGCAGAGACAGAAGACAGGCTGGGAAGAAATACAGAATAAATATAATCAGAATTTCTTTTCTCAGGGTTCTGTTTTTCTAGCAAGTGATAAGATGGTATATACTGCAGATTTTTTTTTCCTGGATGAGGTTTTCATGTGCAGGAGGATGCACTCAGTAAATTTCACAGCTGTTTAAATTGCTCCTGAAGTTCACCTCAGCAGCAGCTTTGGGAGAAAAAAAAAAGAAAGAAAAATCAGCTTAAAGCTAATTTAACTGATTTCATGAGTGGGCTGCAGAGTGTAACTGCTTCTTACTGTACATGCACTGCATAGATCTAGAAAAATTTGCTGTGGATTCTTTCAAACCTGTGTGCCAGTTAATTCAGTTTAACTTTGTTTTTGTGGTATTGAAGAATTCTTCAAACATCTGTGGTTTCATCAACTTCTTAAACTTGTATTCAATAAAGTGCCATAGACCTCTTTAACTGTAGCATATTTAAATATAAATATATATATATGTGTGTATATATATGTGTGTAGATACACACATATATATATATATATACAAACTTGTGTGAGATGTGCAATACCAGGAATAGATTTTGTGGTGGGCTTTTTTGTTTTTTAACTTTAGTTTTTGCTTTTAAACAAGTGATTTGAAAAGGGACTTCCCAGGGAAGAAGTGGCCGGAATTTGGTGGTGTGGATATAGAGTAATGCAATAGAATCACTGATGCTGAAGATTAATACAACAGTAGTAAAAGCAGCTTGAGGAGTTAACAAAAATATCTTCTAGACTGATTTGAATTACTCAGATCTATGTAATACAAACACTTCCAATGTGAAGTTGTGTCCACCTCTGGCCACACTCTACAAGCTGAAAAGGCTCAGCAAGGTTTCTTGATGTGCTTTATTTGTAATGCAGCACTGCAAAAAAACATTGCTACTGAGCTATTGTTTCTAGGTTGTCTATATCACCTTTGTATCTATTTTACTTAATAAAGTTCTCTGGATTCTGAGATTTTTTATTTTTTTTCAGCTAAATCATTTCCATTTTGCTTTGTTACCCCCCATCAGAGTTTCCTATGTCCTAGTGGTAAATGGAAAGGAATTCAGGCCTTCCTTGAAAGCCATGGGCACTGGTGCCTACCTCAAGGAAAGGACAGAGTCCAACAAAAGCAGAGCACGGCAGCCACACAGACACCACAGCTCCTCTGTATAGGAAGTGTGGCTGCACCAATCCAGCTAGAGTAGTTTTTGAGCCATGGTTTATTTGTGGTACTATTTTTCTGTTCTTGAGTCACCACTATGTACATTTGTTAGCATGAATGATGTAACTAATGCCTTATTTTTAATCTAAATTTCAATTAAAATGTGAGTTTTCAAACTTTTAACAGGAGTCTGACTACCTTAATTCAAACATATTGTACAAGCTGAGCCACAGCCAGGTAGCTTTAATTGTAGCTTTAAGAGCATTTAAGATCCCAGCCCAATGATATAGTTCAGATTCCCATCTGACTTGAACAATTCTTACTGCTTACTAATCAAAAGCATGTGATGTGAAAATTGTAACTGTGTTATACAATACAGTTGCATTAGCGAGACTTTCTAATTGAATATAGGTCTGAGAAGTGTGTTTCATTTTGCAACAAAAGCACTGCAGTTCCTTTCTCATGAAAAGGGATAACAAAGGTTGTGAAACAAATATTGCTTGATCACACATGGAGTTTTAAAATGGTGTTTGCCACTGTGTGTCTTACCTTTCAATAGTGACTTGGCAAACACTAGAGAAAAGCTACAAAGCCAATCTACAGCAGAACCAGGAGTAAGGTTTTCAGCAGCTGAAAGAAAAGTCAGGATGGTTACTTATTTCTCATAGTTGCTAGGGTCCACTTGTATTAAATTTATATATAATTAATTGCATGTAGTTCAATTACACTTATAACAGTTTCCAAACTTCCAAGTAGCACTAGGTTAAAACTTTGAACATTTTACACTGCAGAAGTAGTTAGGGAATAGGTGCCACTCAATACACCACTTACCTTAGTCACCTTTATGAATTTCAAAGCAGATATAGATACAGCAGTTATTCTATAAATAAAAAAAATACTGCTTGAAGAAATTATGAAGTACTGATTTGAATGGTTAAAAATATTACCTTTATATTTCAGTGAAGTTAATCAAGTTGGCAATAGGGAGCACAGAGTTTAAGTCACTACTTGTGTGTATTGTTACAGATTTCTGTATTCTTCCCCAAGCTCCAGCTAGGTTGAGAAAGGTGATGCAATGACAACGTGGATGTGTATTACCCATATCAGAGGAACAGGAATATAAAGAAGTTGTCTTGTTCTATGATTCACTGAAAGCTTGTTTTCAAATAGATGCCTTTTATTTGGAGTATCTTCATATTGGTGGGATTCTGAAAGCATAGTCCCTAACCCGCTTTAGGTATCGCTCAGATGCAGTGAGATCAGTAATTTGGTCTGACCAAGGTAAAGAAAAAAGAATTCCCAATTTAATGACACAGGTCATAGGTGTGACTTGATGATCTCAGAGGTCTTTTCCAACCTAATTGATTCTGTATTCTGACCACTTCCAATTGTTCTCTTACGTTGGACAAAAAGTATCACTGCAATGCCCCATCCAGGATATCCACTTTTTCTTCTAAAACTTCAAAAATACATGCACAACAAAGACAACAGCTCTGCACTGCAAAACAGCAACCGTGCTTTGGCACGTACGCAATGACTACGGCTCAGGCATATGCAACTATTTAATTAGCCTATAAACATGATAAAATCTCCTTGCAGCACTGTCAGCTGGAAGAGTGGCAGAGCAGCTGATGCCACAGAAGCACCAGTGGTCAGAGGCAGCTGTTCTGTACAGTGGCCTGGCCTCCAGCCACTGTATCCGACCCAGCTCCAGCTGTACATGGTTGAGAGCAGAAACGCTGAGAGTATGGCCACAAGTAACTGGACTTCAAATGAGGCTGTTTTCCAGGCCCCTGCACTAGCCCTGTTCCAAGCATACTTCCAATTACAAATACAGCCCCAAACTTTATCAAAAATCAGTCCCTGACATTTCCCATCTTTCCAGCTGGAAGACTCCCTTCCTGAATCATGGTATAAAGAAGTAAAACCTGGTATTTTCAGCACTCTAAACAGAAACTCCTCTGAATTTGTTTTCCTTCACCTCTGAGTGATGTAACAGCAACATGCAGGAACACTCACTGAAGCAGGACAGACATTTATATATATATATATAAATATATATATATATATATATATATAAAATTACTCAGTCATATGGCAGCACTGAGTGTATTGAGACACAACAGAATTAATTAAAAGCACCACTGTTTGATGTAATCACTTTCATCCAACAAAAAACACATTTTAGATGAGCTGTATATGCTTCAATTAAACAGCTGAACAATTATTTTTTTTCCAGAACAAAATGTACGGCAGCATGAGCCACAAGTGTTTCATGCAATGCCTTTTTTCTCCCCATCAGTAGTGTGTGATTCAGTATCCAGTTTAATCCTTGCATAAAGTAGAACTCACATTCTACTGCTGAGTTAAGAAATCTGCACCTACTTCCTGTGTAAATATTCCTGATTTTTCTACTGATGAGATTAATAACTACTTGCAGGCATAAAATTAATTTGTAGAAAAAAAGTACAAACTAATTCTCACACGTTTTAATGTGAATCAAACCTAATTGTTTTAATTATCAAGCCTACTGTGCCTTACTACTGATTCATAATCAGAATACTCTAGGTGTGTCCCTTTTCCTTGGCAGAAATATATTTCCAGAAGTATCACTGAATATTTTTAATCACAGTTCTCTTCCCCCATGCTTTTCTCTTGGGGTGTGTGTGCCTTCCCAACTCCATGCTCACAACTTCTTGAGGAAAACTAGCCTTAACAAACCAGAAGAATTATTTCCCCACAACAACACTAAAATTGTGTAATAATTCTAACCATAAGACATGACTGGATCATACAGCACAACCATACTGACATTTACTAAACCTGTTCATTTAGTCTGCTGCCAATGCCACCCTGGATCTGTAAATTACAAAGAAATAGATCAAGTTGACAGAGCATTTCAATACTGATTTGTATGGATGTGCAAGTGTCTTCAAAAACTCATGTCTGCCATCTCCCAAAATAATCCTGACTTTCCCTGTTCTTTGTACTGTGCATTTGCAAACTTAACTACATTACAGTGGTCTAGATGAAGTTGTTTTGCCCTTCAAAGAAAACCCAGTATACCTGAGAGCAGGTGCTACAATTGACATTACATGAAAAAAAAAATCAACAGATTGTGATAGTGCCTAAAAAAAAAACCAAAAAAACCCAAAAAAAACCAAACCAACAAGACACAGCAGTGACACAGAAATGTTGATCATTGACACAAATTAGAAAAATAAACACTACCAAAGCAATGCTGTTTTCAGCAACTTCATTTTACTTTCAATATTAAGAGTCACTTAATACCTCTAGGATTTCATTCAGACATGACAGAACATGTTAGATTTTACCTCTCGTGAGTTTACAGCACAAGAAAGTGAACTGCAAGTATTCTAAAAATTTTCTTTTTAACAGCTGAGTAGACTAATTCTCAATAACCAGATTTATTGATAGTGGACTTTTTGCTTCCCCATTTCACAGTAGAATTACAGCATCTATATACAGAATTATAAAAAGCAAGTCAGACTTACACACATCATCCTCCCTGCACATAATCCTGACAGTTAGAAGAAATATCCCCATATTGGTTGAAACTATACAGAGCAAACACCCAGGAAAAAAGTCTTTTTTTATTCTATGACACTGTGTTAATACAATAAATATACAAAACTTCTGAACTACTCAGACATGCAACAAAGGGACAGAAGTGCAGAACCATATACATTCACCAGGATGGCAGAGCATTGTTAGTAATTTACAAAATATACAAACATCTTCGGATAAATAAAAACAACTGCTAAATTACAGATCAATGACTACTGACATTCCAGTGTTTAAACTTCATACTTTTTACTCAGTTTGTCACAATACTACAAAATGACAACTCAAGTGGGCGCCATACTCTGATTAATTAATAAGAGATTGTAAAATCTAGTATTTGTTAGGTACAAAATATTTTAGCCAATCTCAGCCTTCTGTTGTCAAAGTTAAACAAACTTCTCCCTCCTTTTTGGGCTGCAAAGTGTCAGAGATTTGTGGTCTAAACAATTCATGTGTAACAGAACCTTGAATTTCACTCAGAAGGCTTAAATCCATACATCCAACTCACAACATTACAAATCAACAATTCTTAGACACAGAACATTAGATACGTTTCCTCAAGGAACCTTTAAACATTTAAGAAAAAAATCTACCTGTCAAATTCAGGTATTATTCCTAATGTGTATTTTTCCCCCCATAAAATATTTTGGTAATGTATGCTATTATGCCATCTTCAACTTCAGTTAAATAGTAAGGATGATGTCCCTGGGATTCCTATCCAAGAAATACCGTAAGAACTGCCTAAATTTAGATTTAACAGTAATCCATAGCAGAGTTCCTACATACAACTCTGAAGTTAAGTTTAAAATATTATGAAAAGAACAATCTTGATATACAGCTGCTAGAAGGATGGAGCCCAATCTCAGCAGAGAACAGTGACTTTTATCTGTAAAGCTTTAAAACACTCCACACAAATTTAAGTTCACTGCTAGCATGTCCACTAGTATGAAATTTTAGTGGCCTTGTTACACAGAGTATTTAAAGCAAGTGGATTCATTAATATGAACTTCAGCATAAGTGAAGCTATGACATTTATCCAAATTCAAGTTGGATTTAAAGAAATTAGTAAAAGAAAGGAGACTAATAGAGGACTTCATGCTAACAGTATACTACTGATCCAGGGATTAAGCTAGGGGTGTATTTTTTTTAAATGATCTTCTGTTATTATGAATAGAGTGTAGTGAAAAAGAATCCATGAAATTCCGTTCACATTCAGCACATGGAGGAGGCTTAGAATTTTACACTGTCTTACTAAAGGTGATTCACCTTAAGAGCTGAATTAATTTCAGCCATGGTATGTACTTACACAGGTTGTGGGATGTTGTCTTTCCTGTTTTCATTTTCTAAAATGGTTTGAAAAACTGCCCAAGTATTGTATGTAAGACTCATGAAGCAATCCAAGAATATAAACAATCTTCAAAGGAGAGAAACATGTCACTATACTAAAATCTGATTATATGATATTCTAGAATATTACGAAGGTATGTGCCACCCTGAGAGTAGCTCAGTTGGTCAGAGCATGGTGCTAATAACACCAAGGCTGTGGGTTTGATCCCCATTATGGGCCATTCAGTCCCATATGGACCACTAACTTAAGAGCTGGACTTGATGATCCTTTTGGGTCCCTTCCAACTCAGAATATTCTGTGAAATTATTATGGATTGTTCGGTTTCACAGCACCAATTTAACCTCTCAGGCCTCCAGTTCAATGAGTAAAAACTTAACTTTAATAGAGATGAACATTTCTCACTTTGCCAATTCAAAATAGTTTAAAAGCTTTTTTCCCCACAGCTTAAACCACACTACAGACATGGCTGAGTTAACATTAAAATTAATTCAAGTGTCTGTTAAATGCCATTGCTTAAAGGGCTTGGTTTTAGACAATATTCCTGTTAGAAAATTAAATACTGTATATTTAGGGGTTTGGACAAGCAGTAAACAGAGTGACTGACCAGGCTAGAGATTCAGTACCACTGTTAAACACAAATCTATACTTGAAAAAACAAAAAACAAACAAACAAACAAAAACAACAAACCCCCAAAAAATCCCAAATAGAACAAAAAACCCACTGCACATAGAAGAGGGAAGGCAGACAAGAAACTAGTGTTCTAAAAGTCAATATTGGCTTCTTTTCCAGCAAAATTATTACCCCAATACATGAACACTGAAATGAAAAATAGTAAATACATAATCATTTAGCTCTGCAACTGAAACCACCAGTTAACTTCCTTAAACTGTACACTGCATTACACATTCTATTACAGAGAATGCTTATGCACCATAGTAATTTCTCACAGGTAGAGAATACTATGTGGAAATAGATACAAACAAATGCTATAAAGTGGCGCAGGTAAATTCTGGACCAAACAACTAGTTAAACAAATTCAGATAACAGTATTCATGCAAACTTACAGGTTTATATCAAAAGACTTACCTTAAAAAAAAAAAAAGTTATAGTCTCTTCCTTACTTGTATTTCACCTCCACCAACTGCTGAAGTTGCAAAAGCAGTAGCCAAACCTAACTTTCTATATCTCTCAGTTTACCCCACTTCTTATAGTAGGAATTGGGAAATCAGTTCTTACGCAGAAAAATAATTGATCCAAAGTGCTTTCCTGAAGTTAAAAAAATACTGGAGTGAACCACTAAAAAACTTGTTAATACAATTATTTGATCATTATGTACCACAGTTCATTCTCAGGCCAATTGCTGAAATTATTTATCCTCCATGACATATGGAAAGCTTTTTTATTTCAGAACGCAACATCTTAAAAAGAAGGGCAAAAAATGGTTTTCCTCTTAAAATAAATAAATTTATAATAAAATTAACCAATCATTTCCCATTTTACCCATGCACAGCTGCAGAAGAGATGAACATGCTGTGTGAATTTTGATCTAGACTTTTAGGGAATACGTAAGCGACTGGAAAACAAAGTACAATCGAAGCGAACCGTGATGACTTTGTTCCCCTACATCCGGTTACCCTTGAACGCGTTCTGGGCTGCGCTGGTGGCTGCTGTTGATGCGGCATTGGCCGCAGCAGTTTGTACAGTTTTGTTGGACATCACTCCTGTTGCAAACTCCTGCTGCGCCTTCTCAAAGCTGGCACCAGTCGTGCGGTAGAGGCCGTGCACCTGGGGAGGGGGAACAGCAGTGAAGAAAACAGTGCCACACATTGTGAGAACTTTGACTGCCCTGCTGCACACACAGTTTGACTGCAGGGGATACCTGTAATTATCTGCAAGTTCAGAGAGGTCTCGTAAGATTTACTAAAGTGTGTGATGTACATTTCGTGACCTTTTTTCTACATCAATATTTAGAAACATTTTAATTACTTGACTGGTTACAAGAACAAGTTATACTCTGACTGAATATAAAAAAGTATAAAATATCATAACTATACAGATATGTATCTGCTAAACTAGTGTGATGACCAATAACTCAGCATAATAACCAGAGGTATAAACAATATGATTTACAGGTGTGACTTACAAACCCAACAAAACCAGACAAACAAAAAATCCGGAGCAACTTCCAATTACCCAAGTATTAAAATTCAAATGCTATTTCTGTCTCTTGCTCAGTCAAGTCACAATAAAGTTGTCAAATAATATTGCACAGACATTTTCATTCCAGTGTAGCAGGAAAATTAATGCTGAAATTTTTTTCTTTGTTATAAATGTGACTACTTCTCATCCATAAAGATACACCAGGTCACATAGGAGTATGCAGGTTTTTGGAAAGAATCTAGATGCATACAATAACAAAAGTGTAAAAAAATATTCCACCATACATTTTTCTTGCTTGTTTCTTTCTCCACTGATATTTATACAGAAAACATGAAAGGACATCTCCAGGCAATACCTAAAATTTCTAGTTTACTGTAAACAGCCTAGAAGAGTTTGTATATGTGAAAATCTTTAAGTCTAATTCTGAAGTTGAATTATTCGAATTGCCAGCACATCATCAGCAGAATTCTTGGTTACATTTCATCTCAATGACATAAAAAATTTACTAGCACATCAGTATCTAAACTTACATCTTTTGGATGGAAATTCACCAAAAGTAACCATGAGAAACAAGAACCTTTCTTTGAACTTTCATGCTCTGGAATCATTAAATGGCAATAAAATGATAAAATAATGAAGTGGAGAAATAAAAATCCTTTTCTGAGGTGCTGGGACCCCTCTTTTATTGATTTTAATAGGAATGATTTTGATAAGAGCTGAAACTTAGCAGTCACTTGAATCACACTTCCCTGTGCCTGATTAATCACCACAGATTTCAAAATTACAGCCTGGCAACTACAGCTACAATCACAGTGTCCAGTGCATTCACCAACCCCTTCACAATTTCTCTTATTCAGAGCTATCCTTCCCCATTTCAGTTTGCAGGACATATGTCCACTTTGTAGGTCCACAACAGTATAAGCAAAATTATACACTTGTTAATAGGTAAGGCTTGCCTCCAAGAATGTAATTTAATCCCCACTTCTTTGTGAAAGAGTGCCTCTCTCAAGATAGAAAGCAAAATCCAGATCAAATATAGAAATAATATGTAACTCACCTTTTTAAACATAACTAATGAGATAACAGCAGATGCTGTGAAAAGTGCAGCTATGATTATCATCATAATGCCAACAGGAATACTCTTATTAAGTCCAGTTAGAGATGAAATCCACCCACTGAAGAAAGAGAAAGGACACACTTTACTAGCACAGCAATGAATCATTCAACCAAAGGTATCCACATCAAAGAAAACTTAAAAACTCTCATCAGCTTTGAATATTTTTGAAGAAAAAGTCATGGGAATTTTACATAAGCATATTTGGTTCTATAACATGCTTTTATAGTTTAGTTTCCATTTTTTCCCAAAGAATGCAGTGAAACTATATGAAAAATTGTAGTAAAGATTATTATCCTTGAGCAGAATTGTGATGAAATTAGAGTTGCTCATCAACTTCTTCAGATTTTTTGTCATACTGTCATTTTAGATTAAGACTACATGAATTCAAAGAAGAGAAAATATCCCTAAAAACATAGCTTCTAACTTCTATAAATGTAAAACAGAAAGATGTCACACATACACAGCTTCTATGTGGGAAGACTCAATTTAACTGTATCTACACAGTGATGCTTTCTCAACTGAGGTTAATATGATAATTTTTTAAGCAGATAGCATCAGTTGAACTAATAGACAAGACTGCTATCTCAGAATCTACTTCAAACATTTCCCCATTCTTCAGAATTGAAACACTAACAGACACCAACAGTATCAGACTTGAAAAGTAAAAAAGCAAGTTGCCTCAAGACCAAAAAACCCTATGTTAAGATGGATTCTTCCACATTAAAAAAAGCAAAAAAATGTAGTGAATTCTCCCAATCTTAAAAGTTTCCTCTACCTGTTTCAAATTGCTTTGATATCCTCTATGTGCCACTGGAATCTACCAAAAACCTCCAAAATCCAAACTGTACTTATCATTTTCTGATGATCTGTCTACTTTCCATACCCCTTCCCCAAGCATGCTTAAAAGCACACAGGCTTGGATGAAAAAGCAAAATAGAAGATTCCAGAGCAAAAATAATAAAACAGGATCTTTCCTTACACAACAGTTCTAAACCCAATGCTGTTCTGTCTGCCTTACATATGTCTGGAGGTTCACAGCAAAAAGTACTGATACAGAGAAGTGTAATTTTCCAACTACAGTACTGCCAGTCACAGGTCTCCATGTTACCAGCTGGCTACTACAACCATGCTTTCAGTTAATTCCTTTTTTTCAAAGACAGTGATTGATTCCCTACAGCTTTTCCTTGTAAAATGTAAATATCAGATGTCACAGGCTCAAATAAAAGATAAAATACATACAAGATTCACGTAAAATCAACTTTTTACAGAATATGGAGATGACTCAGACAAATGCACTTTTCAAATATCAAAGATATACCACTATATTTACCCAAATACATTGTTGATTCATTCTTTGAATTTTAGCCACAAATTTCATCACTAAGTAGTATATTAATATAATTAAAATAACTAATGAATACAAAATAATATGCAAATATACAAATTTTTTTTCACTTTCCTTTATCTTAAGTAGAGAATGAGTAACAACTCCTCATACCACCAAAACAGAGGAGGTAATGTATAAAAGAATAGTTCAGTACTTCAGACTGTTGGGATGAATTTCACCCACTTCTCCTAGTTAAGAGCACTCCAAAAATGCTTTCCTTTGAATGTTAAATGTAACAGTGAACACAATGTTCTTATGTATGTTGTATGTTTCTTCTAAAACATACAACTGTAGTCAAATATGAATGTCTGTCTTACAGACAGTACAGCACTATAGCAAACTGAATACTTACCAGTTTCCCCATCTTTGAAATCCTGCAGCTTGAAGTACGTGTACAGCAAACTGACAGATATATACAAAGAAGAACACAAAGAACCTGAATGAACTGTCACTCCTGAAAGAGGCGGGGGGAAAAGATTAAAGCAGCCAGAATATTAATTATAATTTTTTGCAAGTTCTATAGTACCAATCTAACTTTCTTCTGTATTAACTAGAGGAAAAGTCCTTTCATTTATCAACAGTGACTTGAAATGAGCAATTCTGTGGCTTTGTAGAGTGTTTATTTACAAGAGCTGCTCTTTCTTCTTTAATATAGTATTTTTGCCACCTGCACCTCTATGAAAGGTGAGAACAGTTCTGTTCAGCACACAGCAGGGTCTCTTTGACTAAACATGTAAGTCTGCATGAAGAACAGAATTCTGGTCCACTTTTAGACTGAAATTTACAGTGGGGGCAAGATGGGAATAAAATATTTTACTTGTAAAAGAAAATAAAATCTCATATGGATTTACTGAAACATAGTACACACCAGAATAGTGAAGCAGCTTTTACTTTGAAGTAATATATACAAAATAGGTTTGCTGTTTAAATTACTAAAATGTCAGCTTGACAAAGACTGAAGGTAAAAAAAAAACCCGGACACATATAAGTGTACAGGCAAAATCTCAACAAAGACTCCATTTATTGCTATCAAAACTAATTATCATATGATATGCTTGCTACTGGAGTCCTTAAGAAAGCAGAAATCACTTAGTTAACTCACAGTATCAGATTTTGCCTTTAATAGCTCTTCCTGCAGAAGAGAGTTTGCTAATTTCTATTCAATCAGTTCAGTTCAATAACTATTTCGTTTTCAGCTAAGCAACTGACTGAAAGTTGAATATACGAGTAGTAGTTTTCCTTTTCCAGCCAACCAATATTCACTAAGGAAAGCTTGGGATTTACTACAGAGCAGATGCAAGGTAACCTATATGATTCCTCCAAGATTTGTGGGCACACCAATATCCCCCTGGTTAGCAAAAATAAACATCTCATTTAGTCTAAGTGTTACACTTAATTGCAGTATCTGACCATCAATCTTTCTCTACAAGAATAAGGGCATTTTAACTCAGAATATCCTGAATCACTTCAATGTTAAAAAAAAAAAGTTCCCAAGAAATCCTATAAGAGTACAGGATCTGGAATCTCTGCATCCTGATCTTCACCAAAAAAATTCAATTTTGCATGAAACACATCATTCTACTCTTAAACACAAACCTGTCACACACCTTACACTTATGAAGCCTGCAAAGATTGCTACAAGATAGGAAAAATACTAGTTTGTTTATTATCTACCTGTTCTATTCAATCTTAAGAATCTCAGGCTACTTCAATTACAGATACTGTAGGTGTCTATCACTTAAAATTTTAAGTGTAGCTGTTTATGAAGTTCATTCAGGAAGCCAAAAATTTAAGACACTCTTGACTATTAACCTACTCAAATTCTTGCTGTGAAGGGACAAGAGATTTAATGAGAATTTTCTTTACAACTGTTATCAGTCCTTACTAACTTCAACAAAATTACATATTTCCTGCAAATATTTTGTCAATGGTAGAAGCTGTAAGTACTTTAAAGGTTATTCCATGACATTACTAGCTATTGCCATGTATATTTCAAATTCAACAACTGAATCAATGGCAAACATACTACTTGTTTCTAATGAAAGCATATTAAAGGATTATCATAATGATAATTAAGCAAATTCTGAAATGTTAATGCATTTTGATAAGCTTTTAAATATCCCAAGTCAAGCTGAAGTTGTTACCTGAAAGCTCCATAAAGTGGTCTGTACCAGCAGACAAAAGAACAAGGGGTAAAAAGCAAGAACCAGAGAATACTCAATCCAAAATCAACCCCTCGTGTAGCATCAACGTAAAACCAGGCCAAACATCCAAAGATATTAAGAAACAGTGTCACTGTATGGACTGTAGAAACAAAAGCAAAATAGTCTTGATTAGGTTATGTTTATACAATAAATTATTACAATTATTAAATTAATATCCAATTTGAGCATTTTAAACAAAACATCAGCATGTGGAAAATAAGCAATACCCTCTCAATGCTCTCAACAATAAACAAATTTTTATATAGTTTTCTAACTTTCAGGTAAACCTTCTCTTCACAAGTGAAAGTACTGAACATGAAAATTCAAGTACTATGATGTATAAAGCAAAAATTCTGACATTTTTGAACATGAAATGATGAAAAAGGAGGTTTCTACAGCTGCAATAATTGGTATTTTTCTACAGTAACAATTGAATACAAATATTTAATAGACTAATGAATATTTTTTGAGACAAAGCTTATAAATGACATTAACTGCATCACAAAATAAGCATTCTAATTTGAAAAGAAAAATTTCCAAAAAAATCTTTCAATGAAAACCTCTTTGTCTTCCATATGTTAAAACAAACAAAAAAACCATTTTCTAAAAATGTTCCTCAGTAAAACAAGATTTGCAAGAAGTTGTTCTAATGCTTTAACGCATTTTACATATTCAACTATTTCTTAGAACACTGGTCTAAGGCAGACCATCTGCCTTTTTGGTGCTCAATACTATCATTTTCTCATTGGCAGACCTTGTTACAGGTTAACTATTCAATTCCAGCTAAAGAAAATGCATTTGGATTACGACTTCACATTTTATTTCAAGTAAGTTTACTTCTCAGAATAAGATATAGCAATATTAAGAAACATTACAACTACTACCTTCATGCTATCTGGCAGAGAGAAGTTAGTTACTTCTGCCAAAGTTAAAAGATGAACATGAATTTTTCTTTTTTGTTCAGCAATAACCCGTGGTTCAGGAGCAATTTTGCTATCTCAGAGGACAGTTTCTGTCCTTGTGGACGAGAATAAAGTAGGGTATTTATCATTGTGTGTGCTCAAGCTGGTCCTGACAGCAATGATTTTTTTTTTTATTTAAGTTCAGAGAAACACTTTAGTCATTCCACTGTAAGGTAAGGTCAACAGAAGAACTGGCAAGATACTAACGATTCTGAAAATAATACTCCTCTTTGCTGCTGCCTTAACCAGTACTTAAATAAGCTCTAAATCAACTCAGTGGGAAAAAAAAATCTTAAAAGCAAAATGCACAGATCATTGCACGAACAGCTGATAAAACTCAAAACACTTCCCTCAGACAAATCACATTTTCCTGTAAGAAAATGCACCAGAATCAGGTGCTTTTAAATGAAAGGCAATTAATGCACCTACATATCATAGCACTGCCCCAAAAGGTCAGAAAAGCAACTCATTTCAGAATTTGTGTGTGTGTGCCTCATAAAGCACAACAAAGGATACAAACCCCAGTTCTTGCCTTTTGACAAATATAAGAAAGGTGTATTCTCTCTTTTTCTAGTCAACACTGGAAAAGAGGGAGACACCCTAGATTACTAGAAACGTTCAAATTCTGGTGGAGTTCTGGTTGAAACCTCAGGCTACCTAGAAGATGAGCTGTCACACCAGTATAAAAGCACAGCTCCCATATATTTTGAAATAATATAACATTGTTGCTTCCTTTATTTGTTGCCATAAGAAGGAAAACTAAAACGAGTATTAATATTCCAATTCTCCCTGCCCAACTTCACTTCCTGTTTGAAACATACACACTTTCAGAATTCAGTCCTCCAAATGGCCAGAATTAGTAACCATCCTAAAATTCTGAGTATTTCATCTTAGATTTCATATAAATCTTAATTACCTGTCAGCTTTATGAGAGTGACTAGTCATACATTCTACAGTTGCTTATTTGAAGATTAATGACCCAACGATGGGTCATTCCCACAGAAAGCTGTGGATTATGATGAAATGGAATAGACTTGATTCAATGCCATCTGCTCATTTTAGGTATTTCAATTACGGGGCTCAATCACAGCAATAAGATTACTAGAGCAACATGTAAAATTATGGAGATTTGCTAACTATGTCTGAAGCTATGAAAAAATACAGAAAATGTCTGAAATTCCCATTTCCTTATAATGTTAAAAATACATTAAGGGCATCAAAGTACCTAAATCTTTGCAATTTCCTCAGTCTCAGAGTATTTATTAGGCTTTCGTCACACTGGACAAGGCAGAAGAAACAAGAGTGGATCTGTACATTTGTTTAATCCAACATTTCTCTAGTCAAAACACAGCATCAGAACGAGAGCAAAATTAATCCTACAAAGATGGTGTAGAGCATTCTTTGGGTACAAAGAGAGTTTTAACATGGACTGATTCTTCAGCTAATTGACACTATTTCTTAAAATAGTCTAACGTGATACTAAGCCTCTGCTATAGATTAAAAACTGTATTAAACTATATAAAACTATGTGTATTAGATTAAATGGATATTACACTTCTTAAACTCAAAAGTCTATTACACTAATTGTGAGTTATAGTTCTTAATATATAAGCTGATTTTAAAAACAGTGAAATTATTTCTAAGTTAATAAATGGTCAAAGCTCAATTTACAACAACAGAGAAACTCAAATTAGAAAATTGCAATAAACTAGAACAAAACTGCCTTAGGATAATCCTCCTCTTTTTCTGTGGAAGTTTTTATGAAATAATTCAATACTTTTAAACCGTAGCAAACCATAAGATTTTGTTTCAACATTTGGTTTCTAGATTTAAAGTAATTTTTCATTACAGATGTTAAAAAAGCCAAAGTAGTATGTATCACCAAGTGTGAACAGGCATTTAGTTTTTTTCTTTAAAAGAAAATACTTACACATCCACAAATAGTACATAATCTTTACTGTCTTCTGGAATTCTACAGGAATGTCTACTGAAAAATCCTGGTAAAAACAAGGACCTACTGGAAAATTCTCAGGAAGAGGTGGCCAGTTATTTTTTCTACCTGCAAAACAGAAAATAAAGAAAAAAAATGGTGTTTATAATATAGTTATACTAGAAAGAGATATACATTTGAACTTGTTCAAACTGTTTTATGCATGAGTTTTTTAAGTGGATGGACAACTTGAGCTACCAAAACCCCTGAGTTTTAAAAGCAATCCTTACAAGATACTGAAATTAAAACTACAGAAATAAAATACAATTAAGTATAGACAGGTCAAGGAAAGTTTATCTACATAAACGACTGAGCAAGCATCTGACAATTCCTATAAAGTAGTAAGAAAAGAGAATTCTTCACAAAAAAACTCAGATATGAGCAGAAAAACAATTTCTCAGAGTTCCTTGACTTTTATATTAATATTTTCCATAAGTCCCATCATACTCACATACTTTGTTGAATACAAAGACAGGGGACTGAAAAGCATTCTTCATTTTCAGAATTGTGGTATTTTTAACACCAGACTATCTCTAATAATTTGATCTAGTTTCCAATATAGTTTACAGTCAGAACTTACCTAAAAGGCAGAAAATCTCAAGAAAGACAGTTACTGAAATGGTCTGTAATTACCTTTTTCTTACAAGAATATCCCCTACAGCATCAATGTATTTTGGTACAGTTGTGTGGGTATCAGACACATGGATTTCCTGTACTATTATCTAATCACAGCCTCTGTTGAATACAAGTCATACCAAGCACAGACTCAGAGATTCAACTGAGACAATTGCTGCAGCAAACCTTTACCATAGCATTTCAACCTCTGGATTCAAGAGATACATGCCCAAATGAAATAGCTGAAATAGGAAGCAGCACATGCTCAAATGCAATGCTGCTCAGGACCCGAGCAGAGAAGACTGAAGGCATTGAGCTGAGGTGGCCTACCAGCTTGAAGATCTTTCACTGTAGTCAATATGACAACACATGACAACAGTGTCCTAGATACGCAGCCAGCATCTTAAGGCAATTGAATGCAAACAGCTAGAGGTTTACAAAAGACCCTGTCCTCCTATCAAGACAACTCTACAGTATGTTCAAAGGAGTTCAAATGAGTGTGCAGATCAGAGGATCACTGTCAGTCAGTGGGGCAGCAGCAGAGGTGACCAAGGTGAGTTCAGGGCTGAGTGTTAGATCGAGTTGTAGAGGGGGGTTCCCAAGCTCATGGACACCTGAGCAGCAGGACAGCATCAGGAACTGGTAGTTCTCACAAGCCAATCAGGTACAGAGGGGCCCATTGCCAGGAGAACCGTGGGAGATTTAAATGGCTCTAGTGGAGCATGAGTGAATTGGAACATAGGAACCGAATGTGGTGCAGCAGTTTGCATAAGTAGGGTAAGCAGGGAGGGTGCTGCAATCTGCAGGTAGGTTCACACCTCAGGTAAGTGCTAAGTGCTGTAGGTCTCTGCCATAATGGTGGGCACTTGTCTCAGAAACAAAATGAGTGTGTCTACTGAGACAGCCCCTGAGAAGTCTGATGCATCCACCCAGACAGAACTGGTAAGGAAGGAGACATCAGTACAGGTGGTAGCTTGCAATGAATGCCCAGATACTTCTCCTGGAGGAAAGGCTGGTACCTGAACAAGTGTGCAAAGGTTGATGGCCTGTTGCAGCAGGCGGACAAACTGCAATATGCTACACAGTATTAGAGGGGCTGAAACAGAGATAGATACATGGTCCAGAACCATACATCTACAATGGATACCACTGAGTGTGACACATGTTGGACCCTGGTGACACACAAAAGTAGGGCTCCAATTCAACCTCCACCCTCCAACATTCAGATTAAAAATAGGCATGATGTTTTAAAGGCCAAAACGGAGAACCTGCACATGTGGTTACCATACAAAGAAATGACGAGTTATTGTAGTGGGCAACTCTCTGTTAAGGGGCATCGAGGCACCCATCTGCCAGCCTGCCATACAGCTGCAGGAGCTGTGCTGCCCACAGGGGGCTACAATCTGTGATGGTGCTGAGAGAGTACCGAAGCTTGTCAAGAGCACAGGCTATTGCCCACTGGTACTTTTTCACGAGGGTACAAATGACACCAAAAATGGGCAGGATCAAGGGAGACTATAAAGCCCTGGCAAGGTAGGTGAAAAACATCAGTGCTTCTCATCTATCCCACCAGTTAGAGAAATGGGGACAGCCAGAAACACAAGCTAGTGCAGATCAACATTTGGCTTTGAGGTTGGTGCCATCCAGAAGATTTTGGCTTTTATGACAATGGATTGTGCTTTAATCATTGATTACCTCCCCAAAATGCCTGTACACAAACGCGCAGCATGGGGAATAAACAAGACCTGTAAATCTACGTGCGGTCATAGGGCCATGATCTCCTTGCAAATATGGAGACATGGTGGAATAGCTTGCATGACTGGAATGTTGTCACGGATGGCTGTGTACTTTTTAGAAAGGACAGGTCAGAGAGGCAAGGTGGTGGAGTTGCTCTTTGTGTCAGAGAGCAACTGGAATGTACTGAGCTCTATCCAGGGACAGTCAAACAAGTTGGGAGTTTATGGGTGATAATTAAGGGACAGGCTGATACGGTTGACACTGTCGGGGGTGTTTACTATAAGCCACCTGATCAGGAGGAGGTTAATGAGGCTTTCTATGGGCAGCTGGAAACAGCCTTGCAGTCACAAGCCCTGGTTCTCCAGGGGAACTTCAGTCACCCTCGTATTTGTTGGAGGGACAACACGGCTTGGCACACTCAGTCCAGAAAGCTTCAGCAAGTCATTGATAACAATTTTTTGATGCAACTGGTGGAAGAGCCAACAAGGGAAGGTGTGCTGCTGGACCTCGTACTAACAAATAGGAGGGACTGGTTGAAGATGTGAATGTGGGGAGCAGCCTTGGCTGCAGGGACCACGAGATGGTGGAACTCAGGATCCTGTATGGTGGAAGCAAAGCAGTAAGCAGGACTAGAACTCTAAACTTCCAGAGAGCTGCCTTCTGTATCTTCCTACTTAAAGGAATCCCACAGGATACGGTTCTAGAAGAGGAGTCCAAGAGACTGGTCAATATTCAAGCATCACTTCCTCCAAGTGCAAGACTAGTGTATTCTCATGACAAGAAATCAGGCAAAGAGGGCAGGAGACCTGCATAGATGAGCAGGGAGCTCCTCATAAATCTCAAACACAAGAAAGAAATTTATGGGATGTGAAAAAAGGAACAGGTCATGTGAGAACACTATAGGAACATCATTAGGGTATGCAGGAATGCAACAAGGAAGGCCAAGGTCCACTTGGAATTGAGTCTGTCAAACAATATCAAGGACAACAAGAAGCGCTTCTACAAGTACATCAGCAGCAAAAGGAAAATCAGGAAAAATATGGAGTCACTGCTGAATCAGATGGGTGTCCTGATGACAGAAGACACAGAGATAAGGTGAACTTATTGAATGCCTTCTTTGCCTCAGTCCTTAGTGCTGAGGTCGGCCCTCAGGAGTCGATACCTCAGAATTAAGAGAAGGACAGAAAAAGGAACCCTTAACCCCCCAGATCTTGACCCCAAGATCTCCAGTTGGTCACAGAGGGTGGGGTTAGAGACTGGCTACACAAGACTTCACACCCTCCACATATCCTGATGGGATGCACCCACAGGTGCTGAGGGAGCTGGCAGATGCTGTAGCTAAGCCACTCTCCATCATCTTTGAAAAGTCATGGAGAACAGGAGAGGTCCCTGATGACTGGAGGAAAGCCAATGAAGATTGGGATGGGAATAAGGAGGACCCAGGAAACTACCAGTCAATCAGCCTCACCTCCATCCCTGGGAAGGCGATAGAACAGACCATTCTGGAGGTTATCACCAAGCATGCAGAAGAAAAGGTCATAAGGAGTAGTCAGCATGGATTCACCAAAGGGAAATCATGCTTGACCAATCTGATAGCCCTCTGTGATGGCATGGCGGGATGGGTTGATGAGGGGAGAGCAGTGCAATAATGTGTACCTCGACTTCAGCAAGGCTGTTGACATTGTATCCCACAACATCGTCAAAGGTAACCTCAAGAAGTGCGCATGAGATGAATGGACAGTGAGGTGGATCACGAACCGGCTGAATGGCAGAGCTCAGAGGGTCACAATCAGCCAAGTGGAATCCAATTGGGGACCTGCAGTCAATGGTGTTCCCCAGGGATCAAGACTGGGTCTTATTCAACTTTGTATCAATGACCTGGACAAAGGGATCAAGTGCACCCTCAGCAACTTCACTGATAATACAAAACTGGGGGGAGTGGCTGATACACCAGAAGGCTGTGCTGCCATTCAGAGGGACCTTGGAAGCCTGGAGAGTTGGGTGCAGAGAAACCCAATGAAGTTAAACAAGGGCAAATACAGGATCCTGCACCGGGGAGAAATAACCCCAAATACCAGGTCAGGTTGGGGGCTGACCTATTAGAGAGCAGCTCTGCAGAGAAGGACCTGGGAGTCTTGGTGGATGACAAGTTGATCATGAACCAGCAGTGAGCCCTTGGGGCCAGGAAGGGCCAATGGTATCCTGGGGTGCATTGGAAGAGCGTGGTCAGCAGGTGGAGGGAGGTGATTTGACCCCTCTACTTGGCCCTATGAGGCCACACCTGTAGTGCTGTGTCCAGTTCTGGGGTCCTCAGTACAAGAAAGACAAGGAGCTATTGGAGGGTGCAGCTACAAGGATGGTACAGTGAAGGGCCACAAAGATGATAAGGGGTCTGGAGCATCCCTCTTATAAAAAGAAACTGTGGGAGCTAGGCTGTTTATCCAGAGAAGAGAAGACTGAGGGGGGATCTCATCAGTGCATATAAATATCTCAAGGGCGGGTGCCAAGAGGATGGTGCCAGACCCTTTTCAGTGGTGCCCCATGACAGGACAAGGAGCAACGGCCATAAACTAAAACACAAGAAGTTTCATCTCAACACAAGAGAGAAATTCTTTACATTGAGGTTGGCAGAGCACTGGAACAGGCTGCCCAGGGAGGCCATAGAGTCTCCCTCACTGGAAACATTCAAAACCCATCACAATGCATTCCCATGTAACCTGTTCTACGGGACCCTGCCTTGGCAGGGAGATTGGACAAAATGATCTCCAGAGGTCCCTTCCAACCCCACACAGTTCTGATTCTGTGATTCATTGTAGGTACCTTCCAACTGAAAATATTCTATAAAATTCCCCAACAACTTAAATTACTAAGAAATTACGCAAATCAGAATTGTAAAAAAAGACCAGTACATATGAAAATAAAACAGAATTGCAGATACAACTGAAAAGACCAAGTGAAGTCAACCTTGCAGACAGTGTTTTATTTTGTTGGGTTTTGGGGTTTTTTGAACTCCAGTCTGAAGTTCTTCCTTTTGAAAAGGAATATTCCCATAGATCTACTTGTAGCAAATTATCTCCAGTTAAGAGGATGTAAATCTTCTCACTTGTGAAATTGCTATACAAAAACTGATGGTTTTGCACAGCACAGAGTTTTGTGGCAAAATGAGATACTGATTTTAACTATGGATTCCAAAGTGCCATAAAAATTAATAAAAGATTAATAATGGAATAGATCTTTCTGCTATTTGTATAGTGTATTATGTTTGTAATACAGCAAAAAAAAATTTCAAAACAGAAAAGTTCTCCTATAGCTATAAATGACAGATGAAAAGTTAAAGAGATGTTACTTAGGAAGTTACTTTCACTTCATCTCAAAATGCTCCATTTCTATTCAATAACATTACTCAGATACTAATCTAGAACAAAAATAGCTGATAGCAAATAATAACATGTAACAGAGGCCACATTTAAAAGTTTTTCAGGGAAAATCTGCAAAGGACAAACTAGTTTTTATTCACTACATGCAGTGTCTCAAGGGAGATGAACTTTCTTTTCCTGAAGACATTACAAAAATCCCTCTTTGATTTGCTTCACAACGTCACTGTCAAATTAATACAGTTTCTAAGAAGAAGTGAAATTTCTGATACTTAAAAGTATATTATTCATGCATACCCCCTTGCTGACTGAGACTCTGCATTTCCCTTTCTCTGCGATCTAGTTCAGCTGCTTTTCTTTCCAGTTCTTCCTGACGCTTTAGCAGTTCTGCCTGGGCCAAGGCATGCTCCTGAACAAAGCAAGCATCATTAGATACTGTTAAAAAGTATGAACACAACATAAATATTCCAAGCCTGTTTGCTACAATTAAGCATCTCCAGTTATGGCTGAAGATTGACCCAATATTGCACAAATTCACATAGTAACCAATTACTTAAAAGCAGTATTAACTTTAATTAGGAAAGCAGTGCTTATTTATAAAAGACATAATTCCAGAAGTGTATTTAAATAATTATAACTAAAAAGAACCTAAAAAAGTGCCTACAAGTTGCAGACAAACCTTAGCAATTTGCGTGTAGGCAGGTGGTTCTTCTGTTGGTTTCATTATTGCTGGCTGGGTACTGGGTACATTAGGCATTTTCACATTTCCTGGAGGAGGCTAAGGAAACAAAAGACAATTATTGGAAAACAGTCCCCTTTTCTAATAAATTTCTCTTCATTAAACCTGTAAGAAACAATCAAGTTTTTTTTAAAGGAAGTATTACTGATAAACTGAAAATCTGATATGCTGCCTGCAATATTTAAAACCTTCAGGAATAAGATGTTAACTGTACTCTGTGGTGCAGTGTTCTGCTTACTTCGTTTCACATTGCACTACTTATGATAAATACTCATGGAATTTTATAAATCAGTCAAAAGTAAAGAGAATTTTAATTTTGTTCAGATATGAATATGAATATGGAGTTTCTGTTTCAGAGAATTGCAGCATTTAACAGTGATCTATTCAAATTCTGAAAAACAATGCCATTTATTAATAATGTCTTCCAGAGCCTTCTACTTAACAAAGGCTTGTATCACCTGGCTAACTAGAGAAGCAATGTACCACATTAAATTTTCAGTTCAAAATCCATAATCTATTGTTTGACTATTTCACCAGCATGTACCGTAGTACCTGGCTGGCAATTCACTCACTTGGTTACCATCTATAAGAAAACAGCTTATAAGGAGTTTTCAGTGGCTCAGTTTTTGATTTTTTGTTTTAATTTCTCCCCTCCTTATTGCCATTTGCCATTTTCTCTGATTTTCTCCACATTTTTTTATCACACACAATATTAGCCTGCAGCTATCAAACAAATGAAAAAGACTGAAGTTGCCTAGACTGACGTTATCAACTGAACGTGACCAAAGCAGATCAGTATAGCGTTACTACGATGAATTTTATTCTTAAATAGGCTTAGGGGTAAACTACAATTCTTTGTGCAGAGCTTGCAACTTGAAAGACTTCCCTGTTCTGTCATCTTGTGAGACAGAGAACCACTTGTTCCTAATAAGACTGAAATCAAGAACAAAGATACAGTGAGGACTGTCAAGTTTTCAACACAAAAGTACCTCAAAAGACAGCAGGAATCAAACAATATCATTAACTTGGCAAGCTATGACTTGAATCACATTATTGCATCTTTTCTTACCTTCTTTTAAAATATACAGATGCAATACACTGAGGAGGAAATATGATACCTGAGTGAACTTCACCTCTGTGTGTGATATTGCAGCACATCGCAGCAACAGCATTTGATTCCAGCATTTCAAAATTATCTTTTCATCTTATACGTCAAATATTGAGATATCAGAGCAATCTGATTTCTCAGAAATAGACAGGATAATGGTCTTCCTTCAGCCCTCAGCCCCTAAAACACCATAGAACTGTATCTATGTAATAACATGAAGGAGAATACTGCATTTCAAGCACTGCAGTGCAAGCAAACGGCTGCCCTGAGTCTCATTTTGTTAGATCTGTGTGCTACAGTCCATTATTTAACACAGGAATGAAACAGCAGTCAAGACAACTTTCATGTCTGCTTGAAGATTAAAGCCTCTGTCTGTGTACGGGTCTGCTAAAAAAAACCAACAAAATAAATCCCGAACAAACAAAAACTCCAACCAACCAACAAAAAATAACATTTATTATTAGTAGACTTTACTCCCCTGCTCCTAACTGCCCAGCAAAGAACTTGTACCTCCTGACTTCTTAATTTCTTGAATATTTTTAAAACCTTTTTTCTATAGTATAGAAACAAGCTGCCCCTGTTTCTTCCTCTGGTATAAAGTCCATTGACATAAATTCCAGTTCACGCTTTAGCCATTTTCCATCTTAGTTTTTCTTAACAGTCAGCTCACTACATATTTCCACCAAGCTGTCACTTCTCACAAGTCTGTTCTATTGAGAAATCAAGTTTAAGACACTTACCCTGCAAAGAAACAATTAATTTAGCTTTTTCTTAGATCATTATTTTCTATTAGTATTCTTAAAATCTTAAAGGATGGCATAAGCTTCCTGATTCCAGGAAAGAAAGTTTCCCAAGTTGTCCAAATTTTAACTCAGAGCTTTGAGCTTGTGTTATGGTTTCACACTTTGGTGAAGTTTAAACTCCTAAGCTTTCTTTGAAGACCGCTTCCACATTTCCAAAGGCTGTCCTTCCCCAGTAGCACACTTGACAAAGCAGCAAAAAGCCAGCATGATAAGTCTCTTTTTATGGTACATCTAAAGAAGCTATTTCTGAGCTACAGTAAGTATGTCCACACTATTCATGAATGTGTAGTATCACTTATGATTTATTTCATATCACTTGATGGAATTCATGCACAAAGTACACAAAGAGCTTATAAGTGAATCAGAAGTAGTACAGAAAGGCAAGAAGAAGTCAGGTGTGGATAGTCAATTCGGTTTCCTACAGACTCATCACTGTTCAGATGCAAGACAGAAGGTGGGGAGCTACCCAGGAATTAACTGGGAAAAAATTCCACTGAAATATATCTCCTGGGGAGGAAAAAAAAAATCCACTAATGATTTTTTCCAATTTTTTAATGCAGCAATTTGAAATTGATTGCTATATGCATTATTGTGTATAGGTATATATGGCATACCTATACACACAGAGTGCTCAAAGGAGTTAAAAACTGAGAAGCAGCAAAACTTTAACAGAGTTTCATTAAATGATGAAGCAGAAATACTAACTGTCTTATCTCATCTGTTCCTTGTTGATTTCAGATAATGACAAAAGACAGAATGTAATTTCCATGGTGACTGTTAGAGGTGGAGACAAAACCACTGAAAAAGCACTTCTGTTCCCCTTTTTCCAGAGAGCTGCACATTAAAATAAGTGCATAAGTAATATAAAAAGTCAGAGTAGCTCAAGATTATATTTTTTTAAACAACATCTACTTTCTTTATAATAAATGGTCATTACAAAGCAATTTTGAAACTCCTCAAGCTTCCGAAAACTAAATCCAGCATAATTCCTGATATTGTGAGCTAGGAGGAAAAAAATTTGGAGACTTACTTAATATTGTTGCTGGTTGTAAATATTCTGCTTTAAACAGCTGATCCTAGGCATATCCAAAATGAAACTTCTCCCAGCATAGCATTTTAACACTGTATGAAACCTTACTGTTTCACCGCTGTGATGGCGTGCTCTCCCTGCCCCCACCATTTCCCATAACTCTGCTCAAGGGGTTATAGCCAGTGACAGTTGTAATGGATCCATCTGGCCATGAAGTTTGGAATAAACTAACTCCTGTAATGGGTATGCAAATATGACTACAAGTCAATCATCTTACTCCATAAATAGTGGACAGCCCAGGGCCCCTTGAGCTCTCCCTCACAGCAGTGGGCAGCACACCAGGATCTCCCCTTGGGTAGGGACACCTCTCAAGGTTACTCCTCGGAGCTGAGAGACTCCTTGCAACAACATATTCTCAGTAAGTGATGCTAAACTTTGACATCTTAGTTAAGTGATAGAAGGATTTACTGTGCACATATAATCCTTCAGACATAAACCATTGACTAAGTCTGGATTCATACACACCTAAGCTCCCCTCAGGAAGGAGTTCAGGATGTAATGAGGTCCCTTCTGAAACTCATGACCCTCAATGAGAGGGCCTTTCTGACAGTTTTGTATCCTCTAGGCAGTAATCAAATGTACCTTGCCATCGAATCTTGTTAAACCACTGTTGCATTTATTATTTTTTTTATATTTTTAAAAATTATTTTAATTTTTGTTAAATTGCTGTTTTATATCAATTAATATATAGCTGCTTCTCTCTTAAGAGTGAATTCTGTCTCTGTATCCATGACATTGCAAATACTCAAATATGAACATTCCCCAACAGCACTACCAGATTTGCCACAAGAAATAAGACTATATTTTAAACATACAGTATTTGACTGTTTATAAATTATATTGACAGACAGTAAACAGCCCTAAATTTTGCTAATATTGCAAAATATCTTCACTGTCAACAACAGCCACTCAAAAATGCTGTTATCTCATCCCTTGTATTTCCCCCTGCAATGGATAAAAGCAGTGCAAGGTATATTGGAACTATATAAATTAGAGGCAAAAAACTACAGTGTATCTTTAATGTAAACTTTTTTTTTACTGCTGCACCACAGCTTGTGGACTGTTACTTAAATACAATGTTTTTCTGATTCCAAGCAGCACCTGCATTAAGTGAAATAGAAATCAAAATAAAGACATTAGGGAAGTGTGCCACACTCACAAGCTTTAAAGCCAGTGAAATGCAGAAAAACATAAGGACAGACTATCAGAAATCTTACTAAAGAGGGAAAAAACTCAATTCTATTTTGATCCCTTCTCAGGGAGCCACTCTTCCTTAACAGGTCAAAGTTCACTTAAATCAACCTTGCCACTGAATCCTCCAAATACTTAATGGGACTATTTATTCTTAACACATCTTCCACTACCTGTAGCTAGCCCACTACACATATTACAGCGTCAGTCCCAACTGTGGAAACAATACCTCAGAAATCTAAGATAAACAGCATTATTAAGAAATTAATGTACTACTTACTGTTCTTGAATCAGAGAATGGATTATACTCATCTAGCCCTGGAGGAACATTTCTTGTCACCTGTGTAACAGAAGGATCCTAGGAGAGAAAACAGTTGTGTAAATGTATGCACATGTATATAACCAAAAAGTAAACATACATATATTATAAAAAACTCAGATTTTATTTCAATGTAAAAAAAGGGTTTTTTCACTTAAAAAGTCTGTAAATGTCCACCTCTTTGTCTCCAAAATAACATCATTTCATTAGGAGCTTCTTATAAACCTTGATTACACAGTAAAAAAAAAAGTTCATTTGTTGTCATTTGTTGATTTAAATGGAGAAGAGCTCTCATGAGAGAACACAAGAAAACTCTATCCTGCTATGCTGATCACTGGACTCCACAAGTACACATTCAAAAAACACACCAGAAGAAAAGAGCTTTCTCTAATTCTTGGATGTCTCTACCCAGAAGCACACCTTCAGGAAGAGAAAAACCATTTAATAAAAATGAACCTGAGGGAACAGGGTCTCATAATGCTAAAAGCACTTCTGGTTCAGCTTCTACCTGAACTATCAAAATTTAGAAAAGAAGTACATTTTTTTTCCCCTCAATTAACTATACAGTAAGAAAGACTGCTTGAGATATATCTTGAGAAAATTATTTCATTTCTCAGTGCTAGAGACAGTTAGGCTTTTTTGACTCAGTCTTTAATGGCGACCTCTCTTCCCACACCCTTGAGTGGGAGAACAAAGTCCTTCCCACTGTTAATAGAAGATCAGGTTCATGACCACCTAAGGAACCAGAAGGTATGTAAGCCTACAGGACCCAATGAGATGCATCCCTGAGGGAATTGTAGTTGCCAAGCCACTCTCCATGATATTTGAAATGTCATGGCAGCCAGGGGAAGTCCCAGGTGACTGGAAAAAGAGAAACATCATACCCATCTTTAAAAAGGGTAGAAAGGAGGACCCTGGAAACTACCACCCTGTCAGCCTTACCTCTGTGCCTGGGAAGATCATGCAACAGATCCTCCTGGAAGCTGTGCTAGGGCACATGAAGGACAGGGAGGTGATATGAGACAGCCAGCACAGCTTCACCAAGGGCAAGTCCTGCCTGATCAACCTGGTGGCCTTCTAGGATGGAATGACGACATCAGGAGACAAGGGAAGATGTCATTTGTCTGGACTTCTGTAAAGCCTTTGACACAGTCCCCCACAACATCCTTCTCTCTAAATTGGAGAGATGGATTTGATGAGTGGACTGTTAGATGGATAAGAAAGTGGTTGGTCACATCCAGAGGGTAGTGGCCAATGGCTCAGAGTCCCAACGGGCATCAGTGACAAGTGGTGTCCCTCAGGGGTCCCTACGGGGACCAGTGTTATTTAATATCCTCATGAACGACATAGAGGGATCAAATGCACCCTCAGCAAATTTGAGGATGCACCAAGCTGAGTGGTGCAGCTGACACACCTGAAGGACAGGATGCCATCCACTGCGATCTGGACAAGCTCTGGGAGAGGGATCATGGGAATTTTAGGAGGTTTAATAAGACCAAGTGCAAGGAGCTGCACCTGAGTCAGAGCAGTCCTGATATCAATCCAAGCTGGGGGATGAACAGGTGGAGAGCAGCCCTGCCGAGAAGGACTTGGGGGTGCTGGTGGATGAGAGGCTGGACATGACCCAGCAATGTGCACTCACAGCCCAGAAAGCCAATTGTATCCTGGGCTGCATCAAAAGCAGTGTGGGCAGCAGGTCAAGGGAGGGGATTCCACCCCTCTACTCTGCTCTGGTGAGACCCCACCTGGAGCACTGCATCCAGCTCTGGGGTCCCCAGAACAGGAAGAACATGAGCCTGCGGGATCAAGTCCAGAAGAACAACACCAATTTGATTAGAGAGACAGAGTACCTCATAGGAAAGGATGAGAGAATTGGGGTTGTTCAGCCTGGAAAAGAGAAGGCTTAGGGGTGACCTAATTGTGGCCTTCCGGTATTTGAAGGGAGACTACAAGATAGAAAGAGACTTTTTACAAGAGCATGTCATAACAAGAAAGGGAGGATGGATTCAAACTAAAAGAGAGTAGGTTTGGATTAGGTATCAGGAAGAGATTCCTTACTGTGAGGGTGGTGAGACACTGGCATAGGCTGTCCAGAGAGGTGGTGAATGCCCCATTCCTGGACACGTTCAAAGCCAGGCTGTTTGGAGCCCTGGGCACTGTGGTGTAGGGGAAGGTGTCCCTACCCATGGTGGAGGGGTTGGAACTAGATGACCTTTAAGATCCCTTCCAACCCAAAACATTCATAATTCTATAGAATATATGTCTAATTTTTTTTAAAAATACAGTAAGTGACTTAATCTGCAGTTAATATAGAAATTATTAAGCTAAATAAAATAAAAATAAATTTAAAAGTAAAATCTAGTTTCTTAGAATCAGCATCTATTAAGGTATTAGCTTAGTCTTATCAGCAGTAACTTTATCTTCAGATGCAGGAACAGTATTTTCTTCATGGTTGCTGTCAAGCACAATATCAGTCTCATGAGACATCTACTCAACAGCAGCCATTTTCCAAAAAGCAGGAAAAAGTGGTCAAGTCAAATTCAGAAGAGAAATCTGTATTCAGAAATACAATATGCACACAAATAATAAATATCTGACGAAAGAAAGCCTTTTTTACTCCACGTGTTTTAGAGAAAACCAGGGGCAAACAGCTTCTCAGATCTCTTCATAGAGCTATTGTGACATTCTAAAACTGACAAATGAGAGGAAACGTGCTGAAACAAACAAGCTGACAGCAGAAGTCTTAGTACTCAGAAATAAGCTGTACATTTTAATACACACAGGAAGTAGAGAAGGAAGCCCTCCATCAGAAGTCCATTGCCATTTTGAATTAACAATTGCTATAATTCTGTCAAATATTGCTATTGTTTGCTACAGATGAGCAGCTCTGAAAAAACTGAATGACTCAGAGGACATCCAATAACAGCTCTATTCAAGAAAAGTTTCATTACCTAGTTAAAAAAAAAAATTACAGTTGTATTGAAATACACACATTGAACCCCACCATGGCAAGTAGCATTCAAATTCCATTCTCAGAAAACTTGAATTAAACATTTTGGACTTCAACACAAGTTTGCGACCTGATTCTTCCACAAGCAGAAAGACTTAAGGAAAGGTAAACCAGAGTTCACAGGAAAAGAGTAATTGCATAGTTGCAGGACGTAAGTACCAACCTGGAGATTCATCCCTCTTCTATACTCCCTCATTGCTATCTTGTTTAATGCTAGACCTATCCTCAGCTCTTCCCAGACTGGGTGCCCAGGTATAGGTTCCTAGACTAACTGTCTGAGTACCTACACTGCATTAAATGACTGATGACAACAGGAGCTGCACTTCATATTTCAAAACACTACTTACAATATTTCCAAAGAAATTAGACCTGACATCCCAAGGAACATAAGGAATTGTTTTGAATCATTTGCCCTACACTCATTGCATCTCATTTTAAAAATGGAGCAAATGCCAACTCATGTAAATACAGTGATAAAAACTGTGAATCACTCATACTCACTGCTGCAGAAAAAAAAAACCATTGAATTTAGAAATTGTTCAGGGTTCACATTCAGTAATGAATGTGAATAATAAATGTGCAGGACCACATACTCAGAGAAGAAGTGGCATTTAAATTAATGCCATCAAATTTCTATGTTGCATGACACATATTCTAGCAGTTAAAAACAGTGAAAACTAATATTCCACAGGAACAAGTGAATCTATGCTGGCACAACTTATTTTCCATATTTGATATTCCACCCAGCCTTATCTGACCCAAACTCCTGCCAGTTCAGCCCCTGAGTTTTCTGATCTTTTTATTTAACTATTAGTCATTCAACTACAGAACAGAATTAAGAACAGACCATTTTTCATACCTGGCTACTGTAGCTATTGGTGCACTTAAGTCACAGTCATTTCACATGGCATTTTTAAGACATGAATAAGTTTAGGAGACTGAAGTTTTAAGAAACTAGCATAACTTAATTTAACTGTTTTCCATCTAATCTTTCATTTTACCTGCTTCTTGCAGTCTCTCTCCTATAATGTCAATCTCAAAAGCAAAGATTAGCATCACGCATTTTTTTATCTCAATGAGTCAGGTACAAGCAGCAACCTATTTTTTAATATCAAGAATGGAAAAGTCAGGAAAAAAAACCAGAGAACAAAACCAAAACAAACCCAAAAAGTACAACTCATTTGTATCTCACATTGGCAAGAGTACCTACAAAACTATTAAAAATATCTCCTGTAAGTTAACAAATTATTATTACATCATTCAGATACAGATAAAATTAACTGAATACCCAGTTATCACAGAGAGTATACAAACACAATTACCTACAAATGAGAATGTTTAAAATGGAGCAGAATAATCCATTCTACATGAGTTTTTACAGCTTTTTAAAAAACAAATTGAAGGCAATAGACCTCTGTTGTCTAGGAGACCAAAACTAGTCATTAGCTACCAGCTTCACTACTACAGAAGAGACTAGCAAATTAAAAACTGAAGTCGTAAGATACATCTATAACAATTCTTTGCATTACTGTTCACTGGAAATGGGTCCAGAATTGTTCCATTCTCAGTAAAAGGCTTTGATAGCACACATAATCCAGTAATATTCTGGAAAACACCATCAGCTAAGTTTACATTGGTAGTTGTGATTTGGATTTAAGTGAATAGAGTGAACTAGGAAACATCCCCTCCAAACTGTCATTTGGGTTGTCAAAAAAATTTTTCACTGAGTGATACCCATTTTTCTACCAAAAAGACAAAAGCATTTATCATATGCACAAAAAAACTAACATGGGGAAAAAAACAGGCTTGCATTGCATTCCTTTTTCTTCCTGAGTGGAATTAAATTAATGGCATCAGTGCTTTGCACAGAACATTTAATTGCTCAGTATTTTTCAGTTTGCTCCCAAGGACTAGCAGAGAAGTAAAAGCAGTATCTTATTGCAGAGGTCAAGAAACAGGATTTATAAACACTGATTTGGATAGAGATTATAATGATTTTACAACACATCAGCAACTGAAAACAAGTTCAAGTAAAAATCTCTTAAGAAAAAAAAATAGCTGAAAATAGGAACAGGGAAAAATGCACAGGATACGTTTACAAGGAAGAGAACAGGAGGAACAAAGGTAACTACTAAGAAAATGGAATAATTAGGTAAATTTTTAATCCTCATTGACAAAGGCAAGAAGGCAAGACAATTAAGTATCTTCCAAATCCTCGATAACAAGAGTATTGTACATCAAAAGAATACAATAATCACCTTGTTTAGGAAAAAAGCATAAAACTGAAATTATGCAAGATTAAATTATGCTTAAAAGTAACAGAATTTTTCTCTTTTGTTTCTTTTTTCTTTTTTTAAATTTACATGGAATTCATAGGACAGTGCCAAACATCTGAGTAAGCTGACAGAAGTATCCCTGGTTAGTCCTAGGAAAAAAAAGACTAAGTAGAAACAATATACTATGAACATAAAAATGTATTTTAAAAGAAGCAGATTAATTATTTTTAGTGAATGAAATAAAAAGAAGAAAACATGGAAAACACCTTATCAGTTATACATCTCCTTTGGTACAGCCAAGGGAAGAATGAGCTACTGAAGAAGACTGTAGAAATCTTCATTTTTTTAGTTCTAGATTAACAATGATCTCTTAATGACTGGAGTAGTTGCAATCCAAGCCAAGAAAACAGTTCTCCTCATCACAAAAGCTCTTTAAAGAGAGCTTTGTATAATTCACTGTATCAACCCTATCACCTCCCTCATCAGTCACTGGCCACCCTTCAGCTCTGCCATTTTTCTCTTTTACTTCAAGATTCCCACATATAAGGTTATCCAATCTAGCTGCTTTACCAGTCACTGACATCACCAGTGTGACATCACCATCACTTCGCAGCTTCTTTGGCATTTACTGTTCCACAACCCTACCTTCACCTAGCTATGCATTTTCACTATTGCTTTCTGTGCTTGGAAGGAAGTTCCAAGAAAGCAACAGGCACAACCCCAATCTTATCTTCCCAACTACTCAACATGTTGGACTGAATCCAGACTGGTGAATCCACCCTGTGGAAATCATGAGATCAGTTCCAGAAATCTAGCAAAATCAATCCTGACCAATTAGGATTTCTTATCCCTACCTACTGAAGGGCTTTGTTTTGCTACATGAAAAGGATACTCTCTTTCCATTTCAAATTAAATTCTCCATGGATTATGACAATTTATTCCCTATTCCCACTTCATATTAGCCTTTTTTAAAAATGCAAGCAATAGTAACAACACACTTTTCAGCAAGAGTTTAACCTGAGGTTCTGTGGATTTTGATTTGGGGAGGGGCGGAGGGGGAAGGGTGTTACAGTAACTGTTGTACTTCCTGCTCTCTGTGGAGTATTTCCTAAGAGGACACCACTGGCTCAGAAAATTAAGTAAAAATGCAACACAAAAATGCCTGAAACTATGTTTGTTGGTCTGAGCTTTTTGACTCCTTGACCAAAGAAAAAACTATCCATCCCAGCTTTCATAAATGAGTTCTGGGGAGCAATCATAGTTGTTGCTGTTTCAGTTGAAACTGTCCATGTGATACACTTGGCTTTCAGTATGTCCTCGAGAGCATTTTTGGGAAGAGTTTTCTGACAAAGCTTGCTTTTGAGAAAAAAAATTATTTGGCCAGTGCTGGATATCAAAGCTTTATTCCTCCTGTGTTAACTGCTGTGTTTCAAGTTTTAAAATAGGACCCAACACTTAAAACAGATGATAAGCCTGCACATGAAGAATGTGTTTCTCAGTCCTGTAACACTCTGCATTTAGCCGGAGTGCATTAAGCCTCTGAAATTGCAATTTTCATATGTTCAATAAACACTTGGTATAAAGAAAAAAGCTGAATTCTCCAAAAGCTTCCTCCTTGCTCATGCCAGAACAAGTTGCACATGGAAAAGTTAAGTTTCAAGAAGCTACTAATGTTTTGATGCAGTGTCAAACACTACTGGATCTTCATACTTTATTTCTTCCTTCATCATCTCAGGCCCAAGAACAAGTAAAGGTACAGAAGCATCACAAACAACTACTGAATTGAGATTTCATGCTTCACTACCCTAATAGTACATCAGCAGTATAAACAGTTTACATTTAACAGTATAAAGGAAGCTTTAATGCATTGCACCTCAATAATATATTTTAACCTATGATTAAAAACCTCTTAGTACAAGTTGTCCTAAAAGGTTACACATGTAACACCTGGAGGAACTAATGAATTAAGAGGCAAAATAAAGACTATTTCTGTACTTAGAATAATAAAAAAATATCTGAGTAGCCACACAACAGTTCTTCCACAATTGCAAGTTTAACATCTCATTCACTGACCATCCATTTTCCATCCCTCTTAAAAAATGACGTTCAAAAGATTTTTACTCCCACACTGCCAGAACACTATTATTAAATAGGGTAATGCAAAAGTAGCCAACTCAGGTTTCTTAAACTTGGCTTTCAAGCAGTGCCTGTTATATGCCACATTCATCCTATGGAAGCAGAGCTGTAAAGGGTTCTGAGCTACTGAGCAAGGCAAGTTCCCAACCCCTGAAACATAAAAGAACTTCAGAGGCTGACAAGGCCAAATTTGTCCTAAAGCTTATACCAGCCTCATCTTGCAATGGAGTACTGGATACCTAACAAAGTATCACCTCCATCTCACAGCTGTTCTCAAATTGTTCTCCAATATGCATGTTATGTTCCCCTTCGAAATGTTAACTCTTAATATGTAGTGGAATAATATCCTAATGCAATATGTGCTGTTTACTGAAAATCTGGGGCTAAAAACTGCAGCTATAACAGATACTGAATATCTATTAAAAAGACTTTTTAAAAACAGTTTTAATAGACTGTAATGCAGTTACAGCACTGATGATGCACTCTTGAAAGCCAACTATCATGTAGGGCAGCTAAAGGATACTTCCACTATCGTGATGTTCAGCATTACATTATGCAAGATTTAGAGGAATTTATAATTTTTGAAGACATTAAGGGGACCCAGGAAGTAAAACTTAGAAAAAAAAAAATCTGTATTTTATGTCCTTTACTAATTTAAAGACAGACAACTTAAATCAGTATATTTTATAGTCCGACAAAAGAATTAAAACTCAGTTATGTATACAGGCACACAACAAAACTTTTTCATTCTAAAGCTGAAATGCTGCAGAAACACTTTAGATATTAAGGGTCCCAATCCTTCAAAAATAATCAAGACTTCTTTCTTCCTGTAAGTTTCTATAACTTTAGCTTCACTTCAGCAATCAAAGTGTAAATTTTATAGATTCTGCTGCCACAGAAGGTAGCAGTCACTTGCACAATTACCTTCAGCATCAAACCTTCAGCTTGTACTCCCTGCCAAACCAGACAGGAGATTAATTTGTGCTCATGGGAGTCAAGATGAAGTGTAATATTCAATTTATAACTGGAATTACTTCTGTAAATTTAAACTCTAACATATACTTAGTTCTAGCAACTCAAATAATCCTGTGACCTCAGTGGGAGTAATTAAGGTGCCTAATACCATTTTAGACCATTTCAGCAACCCATACAAGAAAGTCAGTCATGACAGAACTACTTGTGTCTTTCTGGAGCAACAACTCAAACCTAACCACAGTCTGGACACCTAATCCCACCCAAAGAAACTACTCCCATACTTTACATACATTTGAGGTTTTCTCTGATTCTGTCATTCCACACTAAAACTGAACAAGATAAAAAAAATCTACATATCACATATTAGTTTGGCCTTTCCTTGAAGGTCATCATTCACATTTGAATAGAAATCTATCTTAGTTTTCAGTCATATCATAATTTCTATAGTGTCAAATACACACATCTGCTCAGAGCTAAACACATCAGATGAACTGACCCAACAGAATTCATTACACTACTTGGTCTTTGAAGTTCTGCTTCTACAGCCACCCATAAATAACTGTTTCATATTTTTGGGTAATTAACAGTCAGCTCTCAAACCTTTTGCAGTCTATCAACCAGGACACAAATACCTGCGAAATTCATAGCCCTACTTAAAAGAACTATAGATAATTCAGTTCTAAAAGGAAAAAAAAATTCGAACCAAGAACATAGAACCAACACATTTTTAGATGAATTGCTGTTTCAGAGTAAACAAAACTTATACTGAACTTTGAGACTGCTATTTCAGAACCTTACTGTATCACCTCCCAAGACAGAAGAGTACAACTATCACCTAGCCTATGATACTAAAAAAGAAACGGAGACAGCTACATTAGATATGTGCCTTTGTTTTTTCATACAAAATTTATTTCATGATGGTTTAGTCTATTCAAGATAAACTGTCAGATCCCTGAAGATTCCCAAATGCCTCCTAGGTGGTCAGACCCCCCCCTTCATCACTAACAACTTACCTGGTCATCACAGGATTGTTGGCTGACCCTGTTTACTTCCACTGCCTGTGATTCTGACCTTGACTTGGCTTTTTAACTTGGGCTCAGATCTGTCTCCTCTCTATAGTTGCCCAGCACTGAACGCAGTTACAATCACCACACCTGCTCTGCTCACCCTGTTTGGGTGCTGTGGGACTGCACTGTTTGTTGGCGAGAACTTCACAAAGTGTGAATTCACACTCACAACCTACGACAAGTGCCTCTTAGTAAAAGAAATTAAACAAATTTCATTACTAGACTGCTTTCATTCATGATACCTAAGGTTACATCAACTGTGTTATTCTTCACACTGCTGCTATACCAGATTATAGCAGAATTATCACATCTTCATTTGTATGGTACATGAATGCATTTTCTTCTGCATAACTCTAATGA
This sequence comes from Manacus vitellinus, assembly GCF_001715985.3. NCBI lineage: Eukaryota > Metazoa > Chordata > Aves > Passeriformes > Pipridae > Manacus > Manacus vitellinus. The sequence goes on along the minus strand of NW_021939324.1, from coordinate 11,063,726 downwards.
GATCAGAAGTTTTTTAATGTTAGAGTGTTACTTATCTGTTTGTTTCATTATCTTTTATCTTCCAAACTAAAACATATCTAGGTATAGCACTGCTGGTACAGCATTAAGAGGACAATTATTTACAGATGAATACTAGGACTTCAAAAGTGTATTTGCCTTTGAGTTCAGTTCAAGTTTGTTGGTTCTTTTAAGAGTAAAAAAATAAAATGCAGAGGTTAGGTAGCCAAAATCTCAAAGTCTCAAAATCTACAGTGTTTTATGATCAATCCACGTAAGCTAATACTTGAAAAAAGAAATTCCATTTTACAAACTAAATTTCAGTTTTTCCAGCAGGTAAGGTAATTTTAGACTTCTGAAAGTATCAACTATCCAAAATACTGAGCAAACTAGATGTTTCTGCTTTACCTTTATCTCTCCAGGGAACATTTTTATTTGAGTCAACATCAGGCAAGAAGCTCTGCTCTAATCATTTTATAAACAGACATAAGAACAGTCACAGGAAACCTCAGAAGGAGATCACAGATAATCAGTAAAACCAAAATATTTAAGAAAAAGAATGATCTAACTTTAGACCTTGGCATCAACTCTTCCACGTGATGCCTTCTCCCCTCTTCTCTGCCATACTACTTTGTGATTACATTAGCACAGGAAGCATCTTCCAAAGCAAGGAAAACAACTAATCACATCATACATAAAATTATCAAGTAAAGACAAAAATATGAGTACGTCTGAATACGGCGTTTGAACAATATGACTTAAGAATGTCAGGGTCCATCTGGAAATACCGGTTCTATGTGTAAAGTATTTTAAAACACATAGTCAGGCAAACCTTAAATGCAGACATGCGTGAATACTTACCAATTTTGAAGGTGTTTTGCCAACAAGATGGCAATCAAGCTTTGGCTTATGTATGAGACCTTTTGCCCCTTGAAGTTAAATGCATGGATAAGTAAAGGTATGCACGATTACCTTCTATGAGCAGTAGAAGGTAGCAAAGACTTAAAGAAGTGAAAAAAGCCTCTGAAAAAGGAAAAGTGCCCAGCTTTCCTGAACCATCTTCTGCAAACAGAAGAAATCCAGAAGTGTGTCTAACAGTGAGCTTCAAGTTACAGCAAAGTTGTTATAAAGTCCTTTTATCATGATGCATTGCAGATGAGCAGCAGAGTATGGATTCTGTCCAGCAGCTGCAACAGACGTGTTTCCCCAAGGAGAAACTGGAATAACTGAAAACTGGAATAAGCTACTGCACTTTAAGGAATGTCTTCAAACTGGAAGTATGGTTCAGGTAGGTCTCAGAATCACTACACAGGACCAGTTAATCCTGCAATGCAGGGGCAACTATCCTGCTTACAATACCCCTAACTGCTCTGGGTATCCATACACAATAAATTTTGCTAGATCTTGTTTTATTAACTATTACAAAAAATAAGGAAGGAGGAGGAAAGACACCACGTAATTCTGTTGCTGAAGACACATTCTAGAACAAAGATACCTTTTGGCTTGGTGCCAAAAGATATTTAAAAGAACAGTGCTTACTGATAATGGCACCAGTCCAAACTATTGTTGGGAGCAAACCCAACATCAGGACTCCTGTTCATCTGGAAGGTCGCTAATAAGTGAAAACACAGGTTGTAGCCTAAGGAATTCTAGCCTAATGAATACTATCGCCTATGTTTTATGACTATAAGAACTAAACTAATGATTCAGACAGACTCTAATGAACAGATGTCAGGAATGCTATGCTTCCAGCATTTACACGCACAGAAGTATTCTTGAAATGTGACAGATCAATTTTTTAAAAGTTTGATTATTTCAGCTGACATCCTAAACTCACTGCCATATACTCTGTGTGTGCTTTAAAGTGTCGGCAAAATTTCAGTGACATTACCAAAGTAAGTAGCTCAATATGCTAGCAGAACTGGATTTAAATAATAAAGGAAGATCAGGAGGGGAAGCATCGAGGGAGTCAGCTCATTTTCACAGCTGAAGCCAGAACAGTGAGTGAAGAAAGAAGTCGCAGCTGTATGACAAGTCAGTAGTGCAAAACCTAAAATCTTTATAATTCATTACAACACACCATTTTGAGATGCAGGTTAGAAATCACGTCCAGCCATCGGTACCCTGATTGCTCCAGAAACAAGGTAAGGGAATAAGTAAGCTTGATAGGGGTGGGAGGAGACTAGAGAGGAAAAAGACGGCAAACTCACTGAGCTTAACTATCTGGGTCAATCAGACGAAAAAAAAAAAAGACCGTAGTAGCGTTATACACACAAAAAGCTACCGTCAAAATAAAAAAAAGAAAAACAAAAAACCAAGAAAACCCTCCCAGAACACAAAAAAAAAAAAAAAAACACAAAGCAAAACAAAACCCATCAAAAAAACCCAAAACAAAACAAACCCAAAACCCCCAAAAAACCAAGCCTTTTTTTTTCCCCTTCAACATATTCTACCTGAAACGCGACTTGTTATTTTAGCTACAGAAGGAGACACGGAACCCATAACTTGAGGAAACGCTGCTTATCCTCGGCGCCCCGAGCGAGCCGCCCCCTTAGGGCCCGTTCAGGGCAGCGACCCCTGTCCGCACCCCCACGAGGCCCTCACTCCCCCTCCCGCGGGGTGCCCGCGGATCGGCGCGTTCCACATCGAGGAACCCTCACGGCCGCCCGCCGCCCCGGCCTCACCTTGAAGGGGTTGTTGAGACGTCCGGTCCGCGATAGGCGGTTGCTGTCGAAGTCCGACATGGCGCGGGCAGGCGGGGCGCTGCGGTCCCCCCGGGAGGCGGCATCTGACCCTGCGGCGGCGCCCGACACTGCCCGGCCGAGGGTTAGTCCGCCCCACCGCTGTCGCTCCTGCTGCTCCCCCGCCGCTGTCACAGCCCTGCGCCCGGCGAGCCCGCCCCCGCCGCCGCACCGACCTAGCCACGGACCGCCCAAAATGGCCGCCCCCGGAAGTGAAGTTACGGAAGGCACGGCCCTGGGATGGGGAGAGAGAGGGAAGGACGGAGAGAGGTGGAGCAGGAGCAGGAGGAGCAGGAATGGAGGGGAGGGGTGAGGGGAGGGGAGGGGAGCGGGATGGGCGGAGGGGGAGGGGGAGGAGCGGCAGCAAGCAATAGCAATAGCAATAACAATAGCAATAACAATAACAATAACAGTTCCTGGGCGCGGGCAGGAGGCAAGCAGGAGCAGGAGGTTGTTTAGAGGCTATTCTTGGGCGCGGGATGGAGGAGGCCGCGCGGAAGCGCCATTCTCGCGGCTGAGGAGCTCACTGTTTGTGTGAAAGGAGCCTGTAGTTCGGGCGGCCGTCCGCCTCGCGCCTCCGGCTGGGGAGGATGGGGGGCCCGTCCCGCGCCCTCGTTTAGTCAGCGCCAGCCAGGAGCTCCCCCGGCTGGACAGCGGGATGCGGCCTTGTCAGCGGGAGCGGGACGTGGCTCGGCCGGGGCGTTCCCGGCGGCGTCCCGGGCCGTGCCCCTGGGGCCGCGGGGCCGCTCGGTACCTGCGGACGGTGCCCAGGGCAGGGGGAGCTCGGCCTCCCTAACCCTCCGGCACCGTCTCAGTGGGCCGGGACAGCCGCTCTGCTCTGCAAAGTGAGGTGGATGTGCGAAAGCCTGCGAGTTTGAGGTTTACTTGATGAAACATGAATTTGCTGTCATCCTCTCCTGCTGTTGGCATGGTAAATTAGCTTGCCGTGCATGTGGCTGCTCGGCTGTCGTGCACAAAGGTTCAGCAGGGGCTGTAGGTGACCTATGACTTTGAACCACGTGGAAGCATCGAAAAGGCCTCTTGGAATTACTCAACCATTTTCAACAGTTCAGAAGACTTTTTAAATACTTCCTCAGTAATACAGACAGTGCAGTTTGAAGAACCTAGTCCAAATGACACAAATAAATGGGAGGAGCTCCTTTGGTTCAGAGCCGTGGTTGAAATCTGAAATCCAGTATCCTTGATAGCAAACAGTCTACACTGATGCAACATTTTCAAAACCTGAATTTCTTTATGTACTTTTTAAAGAAGTGATTTGAAATTTCATTTAAATGAAAAAAAAAAAGTTTGAGGCAGGTCAGACAAAATTGCTGTAAAACTGTCCTTTTTTGGTACATGGGGTTTTCCCCAATGTAATAATCCAGACTCACTGTGGGGCACCCTATTCAGAGTTTTTTGAATGCTGACTATGTTAACACTTTTATGATTTTTAATAGCTCTGTGTATATAATTACATTCTTGGGCAGGATGAGCTCATTAGCCTCCTGGCAGTCATCCTAGGAGAGGGACAACTCCAATCCCAAACCCGGGCAGATGGAGCTCGCTTAGCCCTGTAAGGCCATCCATCTAAGAGAAGGTCACTCTAATCAAACCTATGTCCCGAGGACCTCACTGCCACCGTCCAAGCTCGCTCGGCCCTGGCAGATGAACCTCAGGATTAAAGGGTGGGTTCAGTTCTGCGCACACTGTGTCTCACCTAAAAAATCCATTGTGCAGGCTTGAAGGCTTTACCCACATGCAAAAAGCCCTGTAGCAACGGGCGAGGGTCGAAACGGCAGGTGGCAGCCGCAGACCCAACCCTGCATGCAGGCGGTTCAGGCCTTCAAGAACACACGCAGGATCACTCTCGAGGAGAAAAGGCAATGCAGAAAGAACCGTGTATTGCAGAATACACCATCTAAGGAGTCTTTCTGCTGTGCCTTTTGCAATCGGCTATGTCTGTCACGTATTGGCCTCATAAGCCACCAGCGTGCCTGTAACAAATGTGGATGGAGCCTTCCCAAATCTTCATTCGCGAAGCCCAGCCATGATGATGATGATGATGATGATGTATATAATTAATATGATCATGACACTGGCAGTCATTACAATGGTGGTGTCCTGTCAGTAAGTCAGGAAAAATCCTACATGTACACAAGAATCGATTTTTTCATGGATCATTAAGGAAAGCAGTAATTACTTCAAGGCTGCTCTGATTTATTCAAAAGTTTCTCATTATGTGAAGGATATCTGATTATGTCAGATATATGATGGTATGGAAATGGGAGAAATCATAGAAGCATAGCTTCTAAATAGGACGCTTTCAACTTTTTTGTTGCTATGAAGTGTAAAATACTTCAAAAAATACAAATGCAGCTGTTGTACAATCAACGAAAGTACATTACAGTATTAGTCACAATCATTCATATACCTCAGTTATGATGACTGCAAACTAAATCACATTTTCCAATATTCACCCATGATTCAATGAGTGGTGAGTCCAGAAGCTGTGTGCACTGGCAACTGTATATATGCTTCTCTATGAGCTGAGCATGAATGAATGCATGCATGCATGCATGAATGAATGAAGGTTTGCCTGGAAAGAATATATTTTCCTGTATGGTTGCTGGTGCTACTGTACTCCATCTGTTCTGGGACTCTACAAAGAGTAAATCATCGGCAAACCATCCTTCCCTCCATTTTGTTTCCCTGCAGACCAATTGCTTGTCTTCATCCAAGGAGTAGAGCCCTTATTCCATTATATGGAATGCCTGTATTTTAGGAATGTGCAGGCCCATCATAAGTATCACTAGCAAGGCATCTTCATTTTTCTCCCAGACTGAACTTGTCTGCCTGCTTCCTATCTCATCAACAGCAAAGGTAGGAATAAGCACACTTACAGAGTCCAGCAATCACTGGCCAAGACAGCAAGATAACATATAAGAAGACTTACTCCTGCTGGAAGAAGACCTATTTATCCATCTAGCTGGGGACAGAACAGTAGCAATATCCCCCCTCTTGCCTTAAGAGTCGAAACAGCTGTGGCTAAAGCCACACGCTGCCTCAAATGCTACCTTTAGGAGGATGGGTAATCTTTCATGGAAGCCAGTGCGTGGGAGCAGTGAGTAGTAAGCTACAATTATCAGGGAAGATGTGGCAAAGCAAGCACATGTTATTTGGGAGTGGGTAGAACATTCCAAGCACTGTAGAGTGAAGCCAAGAAGCACTAGCAGTCTGTGCTACTTTTATATGTTCCCTACGCCAACTTGTGAGTGGGAGGAAGAGCAGAAGGTAAGGCAAGTGATAAAAGAACTGTTTCAGTCAATGAGCAGACCTCAGTCTCACCTGTCTCCCTCTACCACTGTATTATCTCTTGATATATTATACTGCAGATGCTTGTTTTCTGCAGCCCTCTTCTTACACCTCCCCAACCTCTCCTCATACACATACTCGTCAATAAGAAGTACACGTGTAGACTTCAGTGGGAATTGTCTAGACAGTGACAGAATTTGTGCTATGATCCCTTCCAGGCAAATGATCCTCGCAAATAACTTTTCAATGTGTCTCTCATCCTTTCCAATTTAAAATTGTACTTAAATAGTTGAAAATAAATAGCTGTCTCTGTTTTGGCTATTTATGTTTTGCAGCACTTTTTAGTCACTTGTATTTTCCTCATTATGTAATTATTAGGTTGTAATTATTAAGTTATTAAATACCAATTAGCAATTGAATTGCAATTCTGGGATCTGGAAAACAATTCAAAAATGTGGTGTTCAAATGTCTGGAATTCTGAAAAAAAAGAGAAAAGATGGAGAACAAAAGGAATTATGGTGTTTTGCTTTCAATTCAACTATACACAGTTTTGCAGAACAAAGATGGGACTTTGCATAAAATAGCTCAAAACCACATTCTTCACACTTTGATTCTCCTGATTCTGGTGCACAGGTGCAAGTAGATTCTTCACACAAAGCACAACAATTGAGAATTTTTAGCTTGGGGTCGCCCACTGTCATTCCATGTCTACATGTGCCTATTCTCCAGTATGTGACCATTAGTGGACAAGAAGCCTCATGCCTGGCGCAGAGGGCCCTAATACAGCTATGTCAGGACATGTACAGCTGTCATCAGGCAAGAATCCATGCCTCTGCTGCTGCAGTCACTACCCCACCAAAAGCAAAATTAATGTATTGCTTTTGCAGTGCTGAATGGTGTCCTGGTAGTGAAGCAGTGCTTTAAGGACAGTTTTTTTTCTGGCCAGTAATGAGAAGTCTGATATTATAAATGGGAGGCCAGCTCTTCCAAATAGAACAGTCCACAGTGAGACCCACAGGGAAACATGATGAACAAGTGAACGGTCGCGCACAAAGCAGCAGAGTATCAGGCTTCTCACCATCCAAAAACCTTCATCAATAGCTCTTGCTATGCGAACAACAGTGTTGGAAGAGTGCCCTTATGTCTGAACTTACTCAAACTTGTACTCCAAGGCAATATGACAATGCACAACCGCGCTCATGCCACCACAGCTTTAGACAACAAGGGAAATTTTAGGCAGTCACCTGTAGTTTGAAGCTAAGTCTTTGCTATTAAAAACATAATTACTAAATCTAAGAATCTACTGGTGAAATTTGTCTTGCAGATTACCATGCTGCTGGAAAGACATGGTGTGGTGCAGTTATTATGAAGGCTCCAATAGCAGACATGAAGTGAAGCTGATAGAAGGATTCATAAATAAACAATTTAAACATTAAATAGGAATGTTGCAGTGTTGAAGGAAAATAAAGCAGATGTTGGTTTAATAAAAGGAGTGATTCCCAGAAATGAGAGCAATTGGAAGGAGTAGAGATGACAGCAAACCATAAACTAGGTAACCAGATAACCTGTAAGTTAGGTAGCCACATATCCCAGTTTGGGTAGGACAATTTTTTTTTTAACAGCATACAGTGTTTTTCTTGTTTTTCTCTGCTCAAACATTTTCCTTAGAATTTATTTAGGGCAATGACAGATGTGGTCTATCACATGTAATAGGCACATGACCTAAAGCAGAAGGTATGTATTCTATTATATGGCAACTCTTTATAAAATAAACCATAGGAACTACAGCTTTCAAAAATCCCTACAGTCTTTTTTTTTTTTTGTGAACAAAACAAGCTAACGGCATTTATATAATGTGGAGTTTGTGTTCTCCTTTTCAATGGTTTATGTTCTCATGGGAGTTTTCTGTAGGGTTTCGTAAAGTACGTTCATTTAACAGTTGACTTTTGAAAGATCAGTTGTATCTTACTTGCATACTTAAAAGGTGTGCAGGCACTGAGCAAGCACGGGGACAGACACAGAAAATAGCTCTGGAAGTTTCTGATAGCTACTCATGCCTGCAGCTGTAGAGACAGCATAGTTTGAAATGTCGGAGATTTATTTCACAAGGGTTCATATAAAAATACCTTTTTTTTTTTAATAAATAACTTATTCTTTTGAATTTGCCCTTTGACATTCATAACAGGTTATTAATCATATCCTTAAAATAAAAAGTCTTGGCAGAACTAAAAAAACCACGCATTCATTAATTTCAGAGGCTTCTTTTCAGAAGGGGCAAATTATGGATATGAAAAATGACAGATTTTAGCATGCAGATTAGGCTTTCTCTGAAGTAGAAGAAAAAACATAAACAAAATTTTTATTAAACTTTTGCCTGTTCAGATGTAAAGTCCAATAGAAAAGTAATATATTTAACAGTAAAAATGTAGTAATTGCTTTCTCTTTTCAGTAACAGTAGCTTAGTGCACACTTTTAAGACAAAAAGTACTGTTTCCTCAAAGCACTGCAGATCTCTGGAGGAAAGTATTTCAACATTGATTCCATTTTGTGCTGATTCCTTATTGGGACAGATTTGTTTTAAAAAGTGGGGAGTGGGAGAAAGCAAAGGACGCAGGCATATCACTAAATCTAATTGCTGGAAAGAAACAGAACACAGGAACCAGATCAGTCATTTTATTGTGACCCTGGTCTCTTGTTTACAAAAGTCTTGGAATTAAAATCTTTAACATGTTAAGTTACCAAAAGTTAGTTCATTCAATGGTTGAAACAAACCTCACTGGAAATATACCAAAACTGAGGAAAAATCCTATATATCTTTCTGCCTTTGAAAAAAAAATCTGGCTCTCTGAAGCATTGCATAAAAGGGAAGCAAACCTGCATTATTAGCTCAAAAGCCTAAAGTTATTCAGGTAACATGATAAGAAAACATGCAATTCATGAGGAAGAATTTTCTTAGTAGAGCCACATCCCTTTATCCCCCATTTAAAACAGATAACTGCTTTTTCTATAATTTCAAAAGTATGCAAAGTAAGAACAATACTCCCTATGAAATACCCGAGTATAAATGTGCAGCAAGCTCTATGCCACACTTGAAAATTCAAAGCTCAGAATAACTTAGAAGTTGTAAATGTCAAAGCGCCATTTTACTAAACAGAGATCTGAAGTGTTAGGGAGAAAACGTGCAGGTCCTTGTTGAAATACACTGGTCACTGAGAAACTGAATGTTTTCCCAAGGATATTCTTGTTTCAGTCTTTCCATAAGGATGAAACAGATAATACTGTTAGCATTTATGTGGATAAAGAGTGGTAGACAGAGTACATACTTAGTGCAGATCTATTAAACTGGGTTGCCAAACAATTTCAAATATCGGATGGTACTATTATTTCCATGTGGTAGAACTGCAGCGTATGCAGAGTGCTCTGCTCCAGCTTCTATTGTCTTAGAAAGAAAAACATTTAGAAGTATGTGTGTACCACTAAAATACTGTGAATCCATGCAAATCAAGTTTTCCCCTCCTTTAATAAAGACTTATGGATTAAAGATTTATGAACCTAAAATAGAAGCCTGAAATAACTGTAAACTTCTTGAACTACTGAAAGTAGTGCTGGAGTGTAGCTCATAACCAGGTATTACAAAGTGCCAAATATTATCCTTTGATAAGTCTCATGGCATTTTTAGCAGCAATTAAGATTTTTCATCTGCTAGTGCACTATCAATATCCTAGACTATCAATATCTAGAGACTACCAGCATAGTTTAAATACTTGAAAGTGGTCACCAAAAGATGGGATAGTAAACTATTATTTTTGTTCACAAAGCACATTTGCCTTGAAAACCCTGAACTCTTTTCCTTTGGTAGGTGTGTCTGGTTTCACAGATGAGATGTCACTTTCATTAAGCTCAGTAAAACAAAAGTCACCAGAAGCTATGTGATCCAATTGGTGTAAAGAAACTAATTTTGAAACATAGTACCAGGTTGTTAAACATCTTTTAGAAAATGTACAGAGAAGTATATTCTCGGACTCAAAGCTTGGTGTTCATATTTTTGGATAAAAGCTCTGCCTGTAACTCCAAATTTCTTATTTTTTTTCATGCTGTATGACTCAAAAGAAAATCCATGTTTACAGTCAGTGAAAATATGAATAATATAGAACCCAAATGTGATACAGAACACAAAGTGCAAAATTTTGAATCAAGCAGACTGATTTTGCAGAATTTCTACTCAGAAGGGTAATTGCATTGTAAAACATTTCTTCTTTGATTTGCAATACTCACAGTAACAGGTTAAAGAAATTGTATGCTTTCTACTTCATGCCCACGCCTATGCTGTGAGATGCACTTAACATTTGAGTAATATTTAACAACCAAACAATACTGTTCCTATTTTTGGAAAATTATATCTATTGGAGTGTTGCAGAAATACTGAGAAAACACAGTCAGCAAAATAATATATTCGCTTTTTAATTCAGATGAAGATTTACGTGAAAAATACAAGAGAGTCAGTATTACATGCACTGAGTAAAAAAAGCACTGCAGTTTCACGTAGATGTCCCATCCAAAAGATAAGCTTGTTCAATGATTCTGTCAAGTATTTGCAATGGAACATAAAGTGAAGCAAAAAGTTAGTAATACAGTCATAGTTGCTCCCTTTCTTATCCACCCTAACAGCTAAAAACCCTCAGCAAGGCTTTCATCATCTAGTATCTCATTTATTGTAATAACCTTTCCCTGAATAATCCATTTGTCACTGCTCATATTTTTCCAGAATGCTGTCGCAAAATTCATTTCCATGTCAGTTTTACATGAACTCTCCCTTCTCCAATACATCTTGTATAAAGTAGGGCCTGTGTAATTTTACATTTCACATTGATATCTGGGACAACAGTACTAGCAAATTGTATAAAGATTAAAATGTTCCATGAAACGAGTAGTACTGAACTTGTGCTGTCCGGTTAATTTTGATTGTGATCTGCATTAGCTCCTTCTAATCTTTTGCTGTTGGTTCATGTTTGCAATCCATACTTCATAAATTTAGAGACTTTGAATTTTGTCTTTTAAAAGCATAGCATTGAAATAACACAATGCAAAACAATTTCCATTTCCTTTCCATGTTGCAGATTTCTGTATGAAATTTTATAAGGTAATTAGCTTCATCAGCTTGCTTTCTAAGGGATTTTTAATAAATGACTGCTTTTAAAAATTCCTATCACAGACAGTTATCCTTAAATATAACTATTAAAAATATAATGTTATCTAAGGTTGTATGCCATGAATAAATCCTTACTCTTGTTTCAAGACTTGTGCAATGTTTAATTTGAGCCTGAGTGAAAATATCTTTTTCTTCTATCTCTTTATATGTAAATGTGTGCAAGTACCTGTGTATTATATTTATATTGGTTAACTGCATATTGCCCAAAGTACCCTGTAGTGTGCTTTTAAATTCTACATGTTGTTTTATGCTTGCAAGAGTTGGCAAGTGAATATACTGAATGTTTTGGCCTGAGCTACATTACAGGATTGAGGTCAGTAAGTTCTGTTCTATTAGTGTTTCTGAAGAAACATTTCCTCTAGGAATTCTGTGACACCACTGTCCTGATTTGTCCTGCCACAGCATTCTTTCAGTTGTTCTATTTTGTGTATTAACTTAAAATTTAACTTTTAGGAATTGTTTAATTATTTTATAGAGTTTCTTCAAGATTCTGTGGATTAAGAGAGATTCATGAAAAAGAGATGCTAAAATCCAACTATACATTTAAAGTTGAGGAATTCACTAGGTCATTTCACTAGGTATTTTCACATTTCCAGAGAGTAAGCAATTGCTATTCCATATTTCATTAAGATAGGTCCTCCTTCTTTGGAAATTTAATGCCAAAATATCTAAGCTTATTATCTCTACACTTTTGAAGTCATCTGTCATCCTTTACTGTTTAAGCCAAAATGCTATATCTGTGATTTAGAGTACTTTAATTCATACCTTCATTGCTGAAAAAAATCTCAACTTTTCTGTAATCCATCCCAACTGTATTATGTATATTATATGAAGAATATACCATCCTAAGAATATGACATCCAGTTTCTGGTCCCAATAGCCAAATCTCTCCACCTTATTCTGTGTCCTCACTCAGCTACACAAAATGGCTTTCTAATTAAAAAAAGTGGTAAGTATTAGAAATATCCATGTCTTTTTCTTCCATATAATGTTATTGTTTCTGGATATTTTTACTAGTTTTTTGCTGTGAAATATAGGAGTGAAAAATATCACTTCTACCTAATAGCAAGTTCAGTTTTGTAAAAACAAAGACAAGAAATTGGTACACTAAGGATTCCTGCCCCAGGCTCTCTCTAAATTACATTATGCTCAGAGAAATTTGGTGTAGTAGCTCATATTATCATTACTATTTTATATAATGAAGAAAAAAATTGTAAGGCCTAAGAATGATTTGCAAAGGACCCGAAGTCCTTGGATGACTGATCCCCCTTTTTTGTGTTATGGTGCATGACACCAGAAACGTTAACACTCAGGAGCTGTTGCTGGAGGCAGTGGGAGATGGAAAATGCCCCCCCAAGCGCTGAGTGCCTTTCAAGGATGAAACCATGGCTCCACTAGAGACCTCTATCTCTGTGCTGGTGTCAGTTGCACCCTGGCATGCAGGCAACAAGGTGGGTGGCAATGAAGTTCCTCTGGTATTTTAATGTTCAAACAGTCTGTGAGTTTCGCTTAGCCCACATCTTAACATTATTACTCTTTTACACCCCAAATAAACTCAGATATGCCAAATATACTTACATAACATGAAAGTGATGGACTTGATCCTGCAATAATGGGCCTGGTGAAGGTTCCATGGTCCATAACACAGTATGGACTGGAATAATAAATGATAAATAATAAATAATAAAATACATAATTTAGTAATGCAATTAATTATTGGCATAATAATTATATGTAACCTGTAAATTCCATAAAGAAAAGTAACTTCAGAAGTACCAACAGCTACAACACCAAGGAAAATATTTTGGATTTTACTCAGTAATTTAGCAGATTACAGGACAATGTCTTAATTTATTAATTATTTCAGCGCTTTCTGATTAAAAACCCTGCAGTTTTCTTTGGTGGCTCTTGCTCTCACAAACACAGCTCATGGCTTCCCTAGAGCAAAGATGACAGCTGATGGTCTTTTGATTGCACTCCACCTGGGGAACTACTTAGCTGGCTTCTCTGAGAAGCTGCCAGAACTATCTGATTGAGCCAGTACCACCTGGATCTGAGACGAACCTGCTGCTGGCCAAGGCTGAATTGCAAACGAAGCTGGAAGTACCTCTGGGATAACATATTTAAGAAGGAGGGGAAAAAATGGTGCAACTGCAGCAAGAGAGAGAGATATTCAGATTTGGTTTTATTTCTCCTTATCCTACTCTGGTTTGATTAGCAGTAAATTAAAATAATTTCCCAGGTTTCTTATCAGGCAGAAAATATCAGAGTTTCACAACTAAGTTTTGGGGATATCTCTTGTCCGGAAAAGATAGAAGAGGAAAAAGCCCCTTCATCACTTGGAGGTTCTTTGCCCTTTCTGGAGCTCTGGGCTTGAAGGGATGTTGCTTTTCCAGCCATTGATTTCTGCAAGGAAAAGATGGGACTTGTAGAGTCTACAAAGTATCTGCTTTGCAGTGGGCCTTTTTTAAGAACTCTACCCACTTAGTTTGCTGGTGTGTGTGTAACAAGCTCACTGGGAAGAAAGTAAGATTTGCTTTTGTCTAATATTAGGCAGGAAAGCAGTTAAATATGCTGGGTTTGGGAATAATTGGAACCTAAGTATTAAAAACAAATTTTAAGGCTATTAATCTAAAAAAATAATTCTCCTAATGTTAATCTCTTAGATGAATCCCACAGTGTTTTTAGAGGAACATTAAGCTTCTTCAAAGGAGCTGGCAGAAATAGGAATTCTGTATTAAATGTTTCCTATGGAATTACTGGTATTGTGTCCATATGTGTGTATGTTTGTGTCCCCATCAATTCCCCTTAAAAATATCCTGTTTCTCCAAGTTTCAAGGAATGAGTGCTGAGGTGAGAGAACAATTTAGTGACCCAAAGGAGAGAAAACTTGCAACATTGTTAGGCACCAGAGAACTTAGAAAGGGAGCAGGATGGATGCCTCCACTTAGGGAGAAAGCTTCAGAATTGATTCTCCACTAAATGACTTGCACCATCTCAGAGCCAGAGGAGACCCAGCTGCAAGAGTTCTTCTCGTTCTCCAGTTCAGGTAATGTGGTATTGTCTCTTTGATGGAGTCAGGATCCTGTGCATGCTCAGCTGGAGGCACTTTACAGAGAAGCACAGAGAACACAGAGAGCCTTCCCTGCACTGCTTTCCCCTGTTCAGAGGACTCCCAAGGCATGCCCTGATGGGAAGGTCCTCAAAGCAAACTTGCCATAGAAGAAGTAAAAGCAGCAATGATAGCACAACCGTTATTTATCCCCGTTGGGTTCCCTGGGGTTCTGTATGGAATGCTGGGCTTGTGCCCCAGCAACCGTTGTTGTCCCCTGCTCCTGCAGCCGTTGGTGGAACACAGGTGGATCGCTGGTGGAGCGGCAGCTGCAGGATCTGGTCCTGGGCTTTCTCTAAACAGCCAGCTCCTAGCCTCAGCCCCGGATCTGGCTTCTGGGTCAACATTCTCATCTCCTCCTGTGCTCCCAGAATTGCTTCAGGGCTGCCAAAGGTAAGAAAATCCTTGTTTGCCCTTAAACTGGTATCAGAAGTGCAGGAGAGTCCAGCTGGCTGTCCCACCGACCACAACAAACATGGTCTATGGTCGCTTTCCCCAGAAGAGGTTATAAATTAAAGTGGGGTCCATCTTCTCTAGGAATAATTATGCCTCCAGTGGAAATGTGGACATTTCAATAGACGAGATAGGGAGATGTCATGCTGCAGTTTCAGATCCTTGTCCACTGATGATCTGGTTATCAGTTCTTGGTACCTCTTTAAGTAGTAAAACTACATTGTGGTTACCCTTGAACAATCCTGGGCTTGTCCTCCAATACTGGCTTTGACCCCCCACAAAATGTTCTGGTTTTAATTATTATTATATTTGTATATTTATATAAAATTTAAATTTGTATTTATATTTGTATATAAATTATAGATACATTCTATTTTAATATATGTATATAGACTTTTTATTTTTTACATATATTGAATATCTTTTCTAGATAGATATTTGTATAAATTTCTCCATGTTTTTCAATGCCCTGCGGGCAGGCAGTAAGGAAGCTTCCTTCAGTCCTGTTACTGGTCACTAGAGAGAAGAGATCAGTGCCTGCCCCTCCGATTCCCCTCATGGGGAAGCTGCAGACTGCTATAAGGGCTCTCCTCAGAAGTTCCAAGTGAAAAACTCAGCAATTACACCAAACTGAGGGGAATTAAGAGAGAATAGCTAGTGGTTTGCAACAATGAGGATGAGAAGGAAGTCTACAGGGCAGCATGGGCAGAATGATTTTTACCTGGAGCATTGTTTTGATCTCTTTCAGGTGGAAAGGAGAGGGAAAATGAAGAGGAAAGCAAGAGTCCGCATTAAGCCGTGAGTTCTGGCATAGTGATTAAAGGATAGCAAATCTGGGGAATGAAAGGAGGGAACTGCTGTTTCACAGTCAAAGTGGGATTGGTTCAAGCCCATGGGTCCATGGGATGTTCTCTTCACCACTTGCCTTTCTCATCTCCACTTCCTTTAGACACATCAGTGTTGGCAACGACTTTCAGGCTGAGCTCCCTGAGCTGCAGGCCAGACCCCCAACTGAGGATGAAGAACACGCATCCCTGGTCTGGAAGCCGTGGGAGGACACTGATTCTGTCATGGAAACACATGACAGAGGTATCTGCATGCTGTTTTCCCACCCCTGAGATACTTGGGTTTGAAAACCCCTCATTTTTTGGTAAAAAAGAAGCTTCCTGCATGCTTCGCTGCTCTTCTTGTCTCTCCCATCTTCCCACATTGTAGTATTAGAGGGAAGGAGATTTCTCACTTTTAGCAGACCAGCAAAAAGAACAATTTTTATGCTCAAGGGCATTTGTCACTGGCCAACAACTCTGAAAGAAGGGAGATTTATCCCTACTTACCATTACCAAAGCTGCTTTTAAGAGAGAGACAGCACTTCCTTGGGACATCTCAACCTTTCTTCCTGGCCTTTTCATGTTCGTCAGTCTATCTTCAGCTCTTCTGCTTTCCTTCTCCCTTGTAATGCAACTTTTCCCCTTTCTTTGCCCAAACCTGACTTTCTGTGCATTTTTAATGTGCTTATAGTGAGAGATCTGCTTGACATGGCCATCTCCAGTGGCATTCCTGGGGCAGCAGCTAACCTGGAGCTTGCCCTACACTGCCTGCATGAGGCGCAGGGCAATGTTCTGGTAAGAAGCAGATATTTGGAAGGAATGAATAGGGGAATTAATGGACAGAGAATTAATAAGGACTGGGGACTGGGACAGCCTTTGCTGCCTGCTCTTTGAAGAAGGGATTTAACAAGGAGCACTCGCCATGTGCTGTGTCTCCACGAAGAGGCTCTGCCAGCCCAGGTGCTGCAGCAGGGAAAAGCCCAAAATGGTTCAAGCAGGGGGAAAGCCTCTCCTGGAGGCACTGGTCCCTCAGCTTGCTCCCTTAAAATCTCCTGGGGATCTGTATTCTCTAAGACATTTTGGTGTGGATTGAGGAAAAATTTCCAAAAGCCTCTGTGGGCTGAGGATGCAAGATGAGCAAAATCATTGGGTTGGTGAGCAAAATTATGATATTGGAGAGTAGAATTGAAGGGCTGAGGAGCAAAATGAGGGACTGAGGAGTAAAATCACAAGGTTTTACCTATATAATCAAAATCTTCCCCCAGCAGACTGAATCACTGAAGTGGTAAAGTAGCTGAAAGAAAGCATTTACCTTTTTGATTCATTGTGGTTGGATGCTAAAGTTTTTTTCTCCTCAATCCTGCAGGAGGCTCTGGAGATGTTCCAGTCAGGGCAGCCTCAGACACCTCAAGGCCATCCCTTGGCTGATTATCATTATGCAGGTAACTGAAGTAGAGCTTGTTCCTTTGCTGACAGATACTGCCATCCACTTAATTGCCATGTCAAGCATTTATTGTTAAAAAAGTAACATGAGAACAAGATCTCGTGTTCCTTGGGGGTAGGGAAAGCAGCAGCATTTACCCCTTTAGTTTAAATTGTTTTCTGTGCTTTTTTCCCTGGGGAATGCCTGTTCTTGTCTTCATTGCTTTCCAAAGGAGAGATGTCGATAATTGAATAATGAATGATGCTGATTCCTCTTTGGCTGCAAGTGATCTGTTTTACCAGAGGGATCTGTTTCAAATTGGTAGAGTGATCAATTTACCTGTTGCTTTTTATTGCCAGGCTCTGATACATGGACACCTCATGAGAAGGAGTCATTTCAAATGGCTTTTCACACCTATGGGAAGGATTTTCATCTCATCCAGAAGGAGGTAAAGCCACTGGACATTATTTGCCCTAATGGACAATTACAATGGGATGTTGATTATTTCTGGTACCAAATACCAGAATTGAGTATCTCTCTTCTCAAATACTAGAAGTTTTAAAATAATAACAAAATGGTACACTGACTGCCTGTGTGAAAGGTGTGATTCTGCCCTTCCAGCCCTTTTTTCCAAGCTTTTTTGGAACAGGAAGGTTTATTTTCTGTCAGACAGACCTCTCCTGTATGTGTGCTGGCACTTCCATGGCACACTGCAGTGGGATAACCGGAGAGAATGGGGAAAACAAATATCATGCTGGATGGATTTGCTGTTGATCTGGGCCTTAAATGTTTTCCTATATGACATAACACATTTAACTACATTGCATAATACCTACTTTATTCCCTATTTATTTAATTTTACTTCCTATTCCTCTTGCTCCACTTTCTTAGTTGCTATTTTACTCTCTACTCTAATTTCTCTCCAATGCACAGTACAAGATTGCCATTTTAGATTCCTTCTGTTGTCTCACAACAGATTCAAAGTAAGACTGTGGCACAGTGTGTGGAGTACTACTACTTCTGGAAAAAAGAACGTAGGATTGCTCCCCCTCCTGCTCAGGTGAGTGGGAAAAAAAAATCAAGAAATGCAAGGAGGGTCAAAAGGTTGGGAAAAGGGGAGAAAACCTGCTGGGAGGGCTTGCGAGATGCCGCTCTGCCAGGAACACATCACCCCGTGCACTGGGAAAGGCACAGCAGATGCTGCCCAGGGCTTTATTGCATTGCTGCTTTGAAATATTGACTTCTGTTGAATAACTTTGACCCAACAAATCCACGCCATCACCAAAATGGGCTTTGACTCCTTACAGACTTCTTTCAAGAAGTGCTGGCACCCTCGCTGATTTCAATCAGATCCTTAATTCCCCACTACTTCCTAACATGGGTAATCCTGGTTGGGTTAAACTAGAGGCTGCAGATTTTCAGGCATCTTTCCTAGCATCCCAGCACGCTCACTAAAAGGAGCTGCTGTTGCTGTGGCTCTGGTGAAACTTTTCTTGCCAGCAAACAGGAATTTGGTTCGCAGAAACAGAGAATATTTTGGGTGGTAGAAACTGGGTAACTGTGTATCTTCAGTAATTTGACTGAATTTTTAACCTGTTCCCTAGACATTTGTAGAGGAAAAAAATATATAAATAGATAATAAATAGAGAGATATAAATGATAAATGTAGAAGTAGCTATATAGATAATTACATATTTATCCCACCACTTTGGGCAGTAGAAATGAGATGGTTTTTCTTCCAAGTGCTGTGTGTGCTCCCCATCCTTGCAGCCCAGTCCAGGCATTTTCTCAGCTCTTTAGCGTTTGGAGGAGTTTGCTTGGGCCGATACATTTTTGTACTGGACACTCTAATTTCCAGCTTTCTGAAAAGAAGGAAAAATTCATAAAGACTCTTTGATTTTCAGACTGTGGGCAGACCAAAGAAGAGCAAAAGCCCTCCCAAGGAGGAGAATGGGGAGATGGAGAAGAGAAGCCGAAGAAGGCCCCGCAGCACTGTATGTCCATGCTGCAAATCGCCACAGCCACCCCGCTCAGCAGGAGGCCTGTTTCCGTGTAGGACATGCAAACGGTGTGAAACTTATTCTTCCTTCTGCTAAAGACCTGCTGCTTTAGACTAAAACAGACTGAACTTTTCTAAGGCAGTTGGAGGATCACCTCTCACAGCTGTGTTCAACATTACAACTCACTTTAACCCCAACCAGCTTATTTAAACCTCAGCATTCAGAACCCTTGCTGTGTCCCAACAAGACAGAGTTCATAGAAGTAGGAAAAACAAAACTTGGTTTAATGGAGTTAATCAGATTAAAAATATGATGTCCTGAAAAGAAAGAGAAATTTGAAAGAGTTGAAATAACAAAGCTCAATTTCATGGTGCTTATCAAATTAAGAATATGTCAAATCCCCAAAAGATGGAAATTCTTAAAAATGAAAATCTTGAAGCTTGGTTTAATGATGTTTACTGAATTAAAAAATAAAGGAATTCAAAATGCTGTTTTGTTTCCTAACTTCCAGGGTGTTTGAAACAATGAAGGAAAGGAACAGACATGAGAGAAGGCATTGCCCACAGAAGGAAGATGAGCCTCACCCCAAGAAGAAAAGACTAAATTATGGGGTGTCTGGGGCTAGCAAGAGTTAGATGTAAATAGGAGTTGATGTAAATTAGATTGGTTTTTAATGTTTTAGGGTTGAGGTTTTTTCCTGTTTAGTTTTTTAGAAAGAGATTTTAATTAGTTACTGTAAGAGGTTTGGTGTTATGATCTATATTTTATCTTTTTGCATTTATTAAGTCATTAAACCAAAGTTCATTCCATTTTGTCTCTTTGTCTTTATGAAAACATTATCCAAAGTTTGTTATGCTTCCTTGGTGTTGTGAACAGAGCATTTGCCATGAAAAAAGAACCTGGGCATGCACATTCTTCTGCAGGCCCAGCCTCTCGCTCAGCAGGCGGGGCACTGCAAAGGGGGGTCCTCACTACTGCCACTGAAACAATGGTGGGATTTTATCCTTTGATTCATAGAAATATCAAGTGGGAGTGAAAAGGAAGGCTTTGATTAATTCAATGAATTGGATCTAAATTAGTGGTCTCATCTCATTGTACTTGGAGGGATAAAATGCTTTTTTTTGGTCGTTTTTGTTGCCAAGCCACAAGATTTTCATGGCTTTATTTTATTTCAGTAAATGGATGGACTTGACCACCTTCAAGGTCTTTTCCAACCTGTCTGATTCTATAAAATTAATATACACATTCAGTACAAAGAAATCAGTAGTTCAGTTTCATTTTCTCTTTGATAAAAAGACCAGCCTCCAGCTCTGGGCCTCAATAAACCTCCTTACCTAATGCAGAGGGGTGCAAACACTATCCTCTAGCTTCTCATAGCTTGTATTTGCAACAAAAAAAGCATCAAAGTCACTTTTTTATCTAGCCCAGTGCATGGGGGTTGCATGGCAAAGTTTTGGTAGCGGAGAGTGGGGGAATGGAGTGCAGGATGAGGGAGGGGGAACTACTAGTCTGGCTCTGACAGGCTTCCAGGAGCTTCCTGGTGTCTGATGGAGCCAGTGCAGGCGGGCATTGCAGAGTCTATAAAGTACTTGCTTTGCAGTGGGCATTTTTTAGGAACTGTACCCACTCAGTTTGCTGTTGTGTGTGCAGCAAGCAGGCAGGGAAGGAAGTGGGACTTGCTTTTGTCTAATATTAGGCAAGAAAGCACTAAAATCTGCTGGAGTTTGGCATATTTGGAACCTAAGTATTAAAACAAATTTTAAGGCTATTATTGTGAAAAGGTAATTCTTGTAATGTTAGTCTCTTAGATGAATTCCATAGTGTTTTTAGAGGAACATCTAGCTTCTTCAAGGGAGGTGCCAGAAACACATAGGAATTCTGCATTAGATGTTTAAAGGTACATGATCGCTTTAGAGCAATTGACTTTCCCATAAATTTCTATTCTCCATGTTTTTAAGGGTTTGGGTGGATCAGGTATTGTTTTGATACAATTTTTGTTATCAAGATTGGTATTACTGTGATCTGCTCTTTATACTAATGTGTAACTTCTCTCTGCTCCAAACAAAAGCTTGCCCTAAAACCCAGCTAGATTTAAATAATAGCAAGAGAAGAGTTTTAATATCTTTTCTTATATATTCTTTATATCTTTCAGGTAGCAATTTTATTACATTTTAAAGCTTTTCTGTTGCAACCATGAAAGACAATATTTAAGATAGGTATTTTCATGGGCCTATTTTCATCTGACAGTTGAGATTAATTTAATTCCTATTAAGCCCTGATTTCTGTTGCTTCATAACTCTTTCTGTTTTTATATCACTTCTTCAACTAAATAATTGTTTAAATAAAAAAAATTCTATATTAGTTATTTACTTGGAACAACAAAAATACAAATCAGGTGGCTCCACACACAAAGTGACGAATGAAGCAATGAAAGCCATAGCATCCAATAGTAATTATAATAAGTGGCTTAGCTAAAAATTTGTAAAATGAGTATCTCATCACTCATTTTGACTTGCCTGTCTTATTTAGATAGAGATGTCTCACAGCTTTGCTGTAATTTAGCTTTAATAACATCCCTGTTAAGTAGATGCCTGTTGAACAGACAAGCATTACTTAAATAATGACACTTCAGAAGTGAATTAACTTTCTCCTTTGCAATTAAGTAGCTGTTCATCACCATTCATCAGCTTACTAAATCATCTTTCAGTATCTTCATTATTAAGTATTAGCCACCCACAGTGTAGGCCATACAGTAACTCCTTTCCAGGACTAGGTTTGAGTCCTTTACATACTGATGGTACTGGAAAGGAGAGGATAACTACTCAAAAATCTCAGGGTAGATGACTTTTAAGGTTATGAAGAACAAAGGCATTTACTTGGCTGACACAGTAATAAAATGCTAGGTTATTATAACAGTGACTTGTATATGAACTGCTTTACTCAAATTGCATATACATCTACAAGCTCCATATTCTGCCCCAGATTTGTTAGATTCAGATCAAGAGAGAATAGGACAAAAAGTGTATGATGCTTTCTTCATATCTTCTATGAAGATATTACACTAACAGTAAATGTCTGTTTTCTAAACATAAAAATCACAGAATCACAGTTGTCAAAGGTCAGCTAATGACTTCAGTGACTTAGATTTCCCATGGGCCATAAATCTTTATCTGGTTAATCCAGTTTTGAGCCAAACAAGTGGAATTTAAACCAAACAATTGGAGTCTGTTGAAGAAAATAAGCACATAGTCCTCATCTGTAAATATGTTGGCTTTTTTTTTTTTTTTGTTCCAGTAACTAGCCACTTTAATTTTATGGATAGGTAGCTTATTTTGTATTTTATGGCTTTAATTTCAACTCATCACTATTGTGCATACCTTAGGTGACTTCATTCTTTATTAAGTTTTATTTTCCCCTGATGAGATACAGGCACATCCTAAAAAAGGTGCCTTTCATCTCTCTTTTGGTTATCCCAGTAAAATTGAACTGATAAAGTTCTAAGTTTCTGTAACGCTTTCTCTTTTTTTTCAAGTTGTGAAAAAGTTGTTTTCAGTCTCTTTCGTATCTTTTCTTGTTCACAGAATTACATAAGATAGTAAAGGTTGGATGAGGCCACTGGTGGTTATCTAGTCCGATCTCCTTGCTCAAGCAGGGTCTCCTAAAACAACCGTACTAAGGAATGTGCAGACAGCTTTTGAATATCTCTGGAGAAGGTGTCTCCACAACCTCTCTGGGCAATCTGTTGTAATGCATGGTCACCCGGACAGTAAAGAAATTCTTCCTCAACTTCCTGTGTTCCAGTTTCTGCTCATTGCCTCTTGTCCCAGTCAGGGACTCAGCATCACTGAGAACAGCCTGGCTATACAAAAAATGTCCTCTTGACAGACTCCTATCAGATACTTGTATACACTGAGGAGTCTCCTCTCAGTCATTTTCTCTCGAGGCTGAACAGGTCCAGTTCCCTCAGACTTTCCTCATAAAAGAGATGCTCCAGTCCCATCACCTTCACAGCCCTCTATTGGACCCACTCCAGTAGCTCCATATCTCTCTTGTTGTATCCAGAACTGGATACAGCATGCCAGGTGAAGCCTCACCTGTGATGCCAGCCCAGCTGATGCTAAAGAAAAAACCTCAGGAGCAGCAAGGGTGAGATAAGGAATTTGTGCCAAGGACTATCTGTCCAATCCCAAGTGGTTCCACCCCATTACTTTTGCTCTGGTCCGCCCCGGTCCCACTCCCTGGGAATTGGGTCTGGGGACCTTTTGGGACCACTTCTACATCACCATCACCATCTTCAGAGCACAAAGGGTACATGGTCACCCAGTTCTTGACTGTGTTCTGTTGTTCAGGTCAAGATATGAGTGTTCTCCAAACAGCATAGGCCTTGCCTTGACAAAAGACTAAACATTTCTACTGAATTCAGGGGTAGGATTGATGTGGGGTGCATGGAATGGGGTAAGAGGGTTGAGGAATGTGTAAACTACTTGTGCTACAGGGTGAGGGATAAGGACTGCTACTTCTAAAATCTACTTTTACTACTTATAAAACTTATAAAGCTTACAAAATCAGAAAAATAAGAAACTAAAAGGGTCTTAAGGCATCACATGGGCTGAGTAGAGGGACAGGATCAGCTCTCTCGACCTGCTAGCAATGCTAAGTTATTACTAATGCTTAAAATAATAAATTAAATTAAAAAATATAATATTTTTATACTGATAGCAGAACTGAAAATGATAGTCCTGTACTACTTCTTTTAACTACTTTCTTGAAATGCAGCCTAAGACTCCATAGAAATGATAAATTTCAAACTAGTTATGTAACAAATTATTTGACTTCTGTTTTTTTCCCTTGGTCATGGGACTAGAATGCTTTCCAGTATATTTGCCTGCCTTTCTTCCTCTTGTTTTTGAGGCTTATAAAAGGTACAGTGACTGCATATCCATGACAGATGGTCAAATAATACATATTGTGAGCAGAAACTTGACTTACATCTCCAAAACCTTGCCTGGTTTTTGATTTCTTCTTGGATGGGATTCATTTGACTAAATGAACCTGTCTTACCAGTATTTTACAATGTATTTCTCAACATCTGATCTATTTATCAAATACACCATCTACACTTAACAGCAAGCAATAGAAATAGAATTAGAAACAGAAATAATAGAAATAGTGTGTGATACAACTGACCAAGCATAGATATTTATTTTAGAACAAAATTCTTTGGTGTCCAGTAATAAATCCTATTCCTTGTGTAGATTCCTGTTCCATCTTGAATGTCATTGATACCTTTGTTTTCTCTGCCATTCTAACAAGAAGTATTGGGTGATGACTGATAGGCTTCTTCTAGAACAGTTTATGAATCTTCCAGGATAGCAAAGGAAATCTGCAAATATACCTTAATTTTAAAAATTATACCTCTCTTCAATTTTTATGTCTTTTTGCTGGTGGTAAGCTCTGTTTCACATCAATAGAACCAAAATTGCAGCTGTCTCAGGAACAGCTTTTCTTTTTAATATTTGTTATTTGGTAGCTGCCTGTTTTGATGCAAAACTGTTTCCAAAATCATGGTCATTTGGCACACACTTCTGTGCCTTGAGCACCTTTCTGGATTTCAAATCAGTTAGTATATTTCTAAAAGTTTAGCCAGGCTGCGGAAAGAATATCTGTTTGTTAGTTCCTTACTATTCAAATACAAATATGAAAATTATGTTCATATAATCTAATCAATGAAAATATTTTTTTTTCTGAATCATACAGTGCCTACTGTTTTTCAGGATTTGCAATAGGGAGATACTCAGTTAAGGTGGTAGGAGTAGCAATATTCTTCTTATTAAATAGAGATATATTTTTCGAAAGCTAGCTTTTGTTCATAAAGAGATTAGTTATTATACACATTTATATGAAGCAAATTACTACATATCTCTGATAATTTTAAGATAAATGAAAGCAAGGATCAAGGAAACAATTTACTAGGCAATCTGCAAAATAGAATTGTTAACAATTAAGTAAGAAGAGCAAAATATCCTCTATTTCTGATTTTAGGCAACATGTTAAATGGGATCCTGCCACTTACTGAACTGTGCACAATTAGTTATAAAAGCTTGGACAATAGGATTGAAATTCCATCTTTTTGCAAGTAGGACAATGTAATGCTTAAGCATAATTTAGAAACAGTGCACTGCAGTAGGGCAGTCCTGGAAGAGCAGCAATGAGCTTCATCCTCCAAAAAACACATCTGAAAATTTTGGATTAGTGCAAGTCAAATGGATGGATGGAAGAGACGGGTAGATTTAAATATGTGGCACAATGGGGCCTTTCAAGTTCTTGCAAAACATAACCAGCTCCCCAAATTTTGTGCCTTCTGACAGCAAAGAGAGCAATGTTCATTTCAATCACAGATTTAGAGTTTGTGTATTAAAATTAATAACCAAAACTTCTGGGTGATTTTTACTGTCCCAGATAAAGTGGCTAAAATAGTTTAGCTAACTTATTCCACCCTTTTGTAATCATGTTTCTAGGATAATCTAAATTTGTGCTATTAACTGTAAGAAGAGGGGTTTTTTTACAGCAGGCTCATTAGCTCTAACCTCAATTTAGTTACCATTTTAATACCAAAAAGGGATGTCCAGTAAACATTAAGAAATTTCTAGAAACTTAGCTCTGAACTGAATAACCATCAATATTAGCAGTTGGGCTGTTGCCAAAAATCTTAACAAACCTCATTTTGATAAGTTTCATTCTCCCTGTGCAAAATGGCCTAAATTATTATTTTGGTAATTTTCCCATATCCAGGTATCCATCACCTCTCCTCAAATGAAAGCTGCAATTTGAGTAATCCTCTCCAGTTACATATAAAAAGCCTATAGCACTTCCCAGCTGGATCTGGTAAGCACAAACTAGGAGGTTTTCAGGCCCTCAACTAAGTTCAGCTATATTCAGCTTTTTTCCATCCATTGTTATTCTAAAACATGAAAAGGTGTAAACTGCATAGCATTAAATTTCACACACCTAGTTTTAAGGTACCAGATGCTGAGTCTGAAATAGCTATCACAGTTTATCATCCCATTATTTTCCACTGTTTCTACAAGCTCCATTTACCTTCTTGTCTGGTAAATTTTGGGTACTCAAACAGGAAACCAAATTCAGCTCAAACTTACCTGGTTTTGTAACTTCACTGTGCTTCAGTTTCTTGCTGCAACTCATTATTTTTTGTATTTATCACATAAGTATATTGCAAACTATTTGCTTCACAAACAATAATCGCATATCATAGGCATGCCCATATATTCAAAAGCTAGTTTTTGTGTTCATAAGATGTAGTTTATTTATTGTTCATATGATGTAGTTTACATCTATTTTATATACTACCATATTATGGCATATGACTCAGCCTTCCAGTAGGCTGCTCTTGCTTTATGTACTAAAGAACCAGGATGCCAGGTGCGCTCCAAACCTTGTTACTATGAATGTGTCAAGTGGGTCAGTCAGGATGCAAAGCCAAAAAAAGGGAACCACTGTAAAACTCTTCTGTGGCATCTGATCTGTCTGAAATACACATTGCAGCAGAACTGCAGGCCAGCTGCTTTTGGCTTCTTACTGCCTAGGGCACAGGACAGAGAATCTCTGTGGTTTCCCTGCATGAAACAACCTGTAACAGCCTGGCTGACATGAGAAGCAGTTCATTCAAAGTCACACCGAGTTCCTGCAGGCAGGACTGGTTTTCCTTAGAATGGACTCTTACCTACCAAATCCGTAATCAGTCTGTGCTGAAGGAGGTTTCTGGAAACACCCTGAAGCAAGCAGTGATAGCCCTCTACTCTTTAAGCCAGTCTTGTTCTGGTTTTTCTGCTTAAATTCCAGAAATATTAACACTGCATTAACAGAACCTATTTGGATTGTTCATCTTAAGGGTTTCTTAAGAATGAAGTTAATTTGGAAGTACAAAACTGCATTAGATGGGGTTTTCTTCAGTTATTTTTCCACAACTGGTTTTCTTTGACATGGAAAATGCTATATGTGTAGGAAGAAAGTAATTAAATTAACATAACCTAGTGTTATAATGTTCATGCTCTCACTGATGTGAAACAGTAGGATAAAATTTCAGGGATTTCTGAAGTATTGCCAAATACACTACTTCAAATCAATTATTTTTCACTTTCAACTTTAACAACCTGTTAGAATACAGTGAATGACTGTCAACCAATGAATGTTACAAGGTCCAATAAAAAGCTAATTTTTTTTTTGGTTGGTTGGTATTTTGCAGTGCATGAGACAGCAATTATAAATCATCTGCTGTAGCAGGGATTATGTACTTACAGCATCGAACCTATGAGCAAAACTGAACTGATACAATTTAGCACAAAAACATCTGAAGAAAGTGAGTGTACTGGATAGAAGAATCTGCATTGGTCAGTTTTCACAATGAACACATTATCACAAAATAATTGCATAAGCTCATGATCTAAACATTGGAAAGCTCCACCACAGAAAAGTTAGGATTGTCACAGAAAACAGAACAAACAAACTTCTGCATAGGATAAGAACTAAGGGTAAGTCCACAGGATTTCACAAAATTAATGGCAAGTAATTACTTAAAATTTCAGTTTTAGTTTTTACATTGGACACTGTGAGTCTGTGTAAGACACAGGCCTGTGAAAAAGTACATTTAAAGCCTACACTGCCACCTTTTAAAGAAACAAATATCATCTTTAGGTGACTATGAGAAGATTAAAGTACAGGTAATATTTTGAAAATAATGGTTGACTTAGGTCAATATGTAAACCAATGCTCATGTTTGCATTAATACAAAAATCTTTTAAAATCTAATAATCCTTCTTCTCTGTAGCAGTTAATCAGTGTGTGTGGAACCCTACAGAAAATAAATAAAGGTAGTGCGCTGCTCTTTCTCTATGATATGTAGGAACAGAAAAGTTCTCACAACGTTAAAAATTTAAATATTTTATTGGACTCAAGTAGTTCCTCCCTATGACTTCTTATTAAAAAAACCCAAACAAACCATATAATGTAATCATAATACTATTTAAAACTTAATAGTGTTGAGGATGCAGATACTCTCGGCTTTTAGTTACGTTGACTTTTTAATCTAGGCTTTTTAAGGTGCTTAGGTTGCAGCGAGTAAGAAATAACTAATGAAACAGTCCCAACCTATGCAGAAAGTTACTGGAGTCAGCACAGGTCAGGTGAAGGCCAGTGGCACGCACTCTCAGTCTGCCACAAAATCAGCTTCACTGTGTGTAATCTGGTCTCCCAATTGCATGTAAGTGCATATAACAATATTTTTGTCCAGAGAGCAAAATATAAACAAGACACTGCATCCCCTCTGAAACCCTAAGATCCCCTGGCAAAAGAAATAACCATGATAATCCATTATATATAAATGCACGGCTACTTCCATTCTCCCCATTACATCTTTGCAATTAATCTCATTTTTTGCAAATGTATTCCTACATAAAAGACAGAAGAGGAAATTAACAGCTCCTGACTATCCTTTATCTTGAAGTATAACAGCTGATTAATAATGTTGAGTATCTGATGAAAGTTTCATGTGAAAACGTCTACCTCTTGTGCCCAAAGTTGGAACTGCGACAGACAAGACGATTTTCATTAACCATTACAGAACAAAACTTAATATATTATCTCCTGTTGGTACTGATTCATAGTATAATATAGTTCTTCATACTGTAAGGATAATGTGGATCTTTGGACAGTCTTTTTCTGTCTTACAAATCAGGGCTCAGTGAGGGGCAGGGTCTCACAGGGGAGAAGGCCAGGCCAGGAAATCAGCTCATGTAAAAAACGTTTCAAAAGCACTGATTTCTAATGCTAATAAGTTAAATACGTTAAATTAAATGCCAAAGGTAGGTTTACTTCAAAAATCTCAAATTAACTTCATATGCAAAAAAGTGCCTGATGAATATGAATTTTTATTTTGCTGCTAGGAGGCTTAGAAAATAATTTATATGGGTATGAAAGATGTAAATGATATCAAAATCTTTAGAGAATCAGATTTGGTGTCTTTAGCCTATGTGTTATGGAGATAATGGAAAGGTTTGCTATTGTGTGTTCCTCCAAACAGTATTTTGTAGGTAATTTATTTCTGATTTACCATTTTCTGTTCAATGCCGTTTTCATACTATTTTTCCTCTTAATGATTTAGAAAAGATTTTCCTGTACTGCTTCCATGTCATAGTCTCAATTAAAAGAACATCAGAAAGACCAGAGTTGATCAGAACAAGAGGTCATCTCTTAGTCTCCTGTCTCCAAAGAGGAGACTTTTGAGACTTCCGGAGACTTACTCTGTGTTTGGTATCAAATCTTCTCTGCACTTCTGACATATGGGAAGTTGAGTGCCACTCAGAGAAACTAAAAAAGGGCAAACAATGTACAGAAAGAAATGAAGAGCAGTATTGATAAAAGTTCAAAGTATTGGAGAAGGGATGCACTTAGGCAGCCAAACTATTGAGTTCCTATGTAGCTTAAAACTTAAATCTGTTGCTGTTTCAGAAAGCCTGAAAGTCCATCTCCATTTAGAAGTCTTTTGCTGGTGTACTGTCTTCTGGTGTTTGTAACTGCCTACAACTTAAAATGAGAGTGCCTGAATTTAGACACTTTAATTCAGTGGCAAGAACTTGGGTAAAAGTAGCCTGCTTTCATAATTACTAATTCTGCTTAAATTAATTTTTGCTGAAAAATATGTAAGTCCTCATCTTTTTTGAAAATCAAGCACTTATAGAATGATAGAATCATTAAGGCTGGAAAAGACCTCCAAGATCATCAAGTCCAACCTTTAATCAAACACTACCATGCCAAGTAAACCACAGTACTAAGTGCCACATTCAGTCATTTCGTGAACACCTCCAGGGATGGTGACTCCACTACATCCCTGGACAGCCCATTCCAATGCTTAACTACTCTTTCAGTGAAGAAATTCTTCCTAATGTCCAGTCTGAACCTCCCTGGTGCAGCTTGAGGCCATTTCCTCTCATCCTGTCACTTGTTGACTGGGAAAAGAGGCCGACACACACTTGGCGTCAACGTCCTTTCACGTAGTTGTAGAGAGTGATAAGGTCTCTCTTGAGCCTTCTTTTCTCCAGGCTAAATAACCCCACCTCCCTCAGTCATACCTCATAGGACTTACTCTCTAGACCTTTCACCAGCTCTGTCACCTGTCCCTGGACTTGCTCCAGCACCTCCAGCCTTTCTTGAATTGAGAGGCCCAGAACTGAACACAGGATTCGAGTTGTGGCCTCACCAGTGCTGAGCACAGAGGGACAATCACTTCCCTGGTCCTGCTTGCCATGCTATTTCTGATACAGTTCACAGTGCCCTTGGCCTGCTTGGCCACCTGGGCACACTGCTGGCTCTTGTTCAGCCACTGTCAAGCAGCACTCCCAGGTCCTTTTTTCCTGAGCAACTTTCCAGCTACTCCTCTCCCTGCCTATAGCACTGCCTGGGGTTGTTGTGACCCAAGGGCAGGACCCAGCAATTTGCCTTGTTGAACCTCATACCATTGGCCTCAGCTCATGGATCCAGCCTGTCCAGATCCCTCTGCAGGGCCTCCGTACCCTACTGCAGATCAATACTCCCACTCAGCCTGGTGTCACCTGCAAACTGACTGCAGGTACACTCCATCCCCTCATCCAGATCATCAATGAAGATACTAAACAGGACTGGCCCCTATAGTGAGCCCTGGGAAACACCACTGGTGACCAGCTTCCAACTGGATGTAACTCCATTCACCACCACTCTCTGGGCACAACTATCCAGGCAGGTTTCTACTCAGAAAAGAGCGCGCCTGTCCAAGCCATGTGCTGCCAGCTTCTGCGTGAGAATACCGGGAGACAGTACCAAAAGCTTTACTGAAGTCCAGGTAGCTACACCCACTGTTTTTCCCTCATGGACAAAGCAGATCTCCTGGTCATAGGCCCCAAACCTGCCAGAGTTCAAGAAGTGTTTGGACAATGGTCTCAGGCACATAGTGGAATTTTGGTGTTGTCCTGTGCGGGGACAGGAATTGGACTCAACGATCCTTCTGGGTCCCTTCCAACTCAGAATAAAAGGAAATCAGGTCAAACAGGACCTGCCTTTCGTAAACCCATGGTAAAATGCAGAAAAAAGCCAGAAAGCTTCAAGCCGTCAGAATAAGCAAGTGTGAATGGGAATATAGAAAGAGACTGACTGAATATAGAAAGAGAACTTCCAGGGCTGAAAGAGTGGCTTGGAAACTGTGCAGAAGGAAACTGTAATTTGCCGGTCATTGTCTCTCTGTTTTCAGGGAATTGGACTTTGTGTACTAAGCTGCATTGAAGAAACGCTTTTCTCAAAACAGAGAATGTCCTGGTACAGTTGCTCCTTTTGTACAACACTGATCATTACTTTGACTTTGCTTATCCAATCCATTTCTTCTTCCAATAGAATAAGCATGACAAGTCTTGACTGCTGTGCAGCAACCTAGACCAGTAACAAGCAACTGTCTTTCTCTGATGAACAACCAGTAAAAGAGGGTAATGGAAATGCAGCTGTCTTCTTTCACTAGCATTTCATGACTCAGTCACTAACAACAAAAAGAAGGAAGAAATGCAGACATTAAAAGCCACAGAAGCAGAATTTTGTGATGAGAATGGTGTCAGGTTTGCATGACATCCTGGCAAATCTTAAAATGCTTTATTAAGGTTTGAAAGGAAGTAGGTCTAGGACCTCTGTTATTCATAGATGTTAATTGCTTGTGTGATGTTTGAATAATATTCCTATCTTCAAAGACACTACTTCATTTTCAATGAACTTTTGTAGAAAAGCTTTTCTCATATGAGTTCAGTTACGGAACAAACAGGCATAGAAGGCAAAATGGAATTTTGCCTCTTCAGTGCCATCTTATTTCATATTTCTTTAATAGGAAAATGAATGACTGAGGTAACTTGAAGTATACTTGGATTGTAGTTCATTGCTTAAAAAACACAAATTTTTTTGTAAGTTGTATTTGCTGTTTTGACTCAAGTGATTAGAGGGAGTGAACTGCTTTGTGGAGCACTGGGTCTAATAAGCAGCACCAAAGCATTACAATTGAAGGACTAGACAACTAGCAATCTGGGACTTGGTGTCTCTGAGAGCAGAATAGATGGGTCATCCTAGCTATATCAGCTCAAGTGTATTTTAAGGATAGCCATAATAGCCCTATAAATATCTAGCATTTTTTAAAGACTCATGACAATGGTTTGGCAGGAGTGAACACAAATTTTCTTTCACAACTTCAAAGGCAGAAATGTCAAGCAAGACCTGGGGGGATAAATAAGATCAGAAAAAAAGGATAGTTTTGTTTTTCTCTCAAATAAAAGAGGAAGCCTCACTAAAGTTTCAACTTTTGTGATCAGAAGGGGATGTGCAGCCTGACTTACCTCATATGTGTCATTCTTCAAATATAGATGGGGTAGGCTGATATGTTCCCTTCTCTTGGAAAACAGAAACAGAAAGGTATCATGACTTTAGTTCCCATTCTAACAGACTAGAAGTCTTTTGCAGAAGTTGAACCATGCCATTAGATAATATATGTGCTAATTTTTTCATGCTCCACATAGTTTTCCATTTTTCAGCTGCTAAACTCTGTTATAAAATAAGGGGATATCTACACATTTCTCTAGCTGCAATAGAAATAGTGAACTGAAATATATCAGATGAATTGTACCTCCAAAGGTCTATCTAGCCCCATGTACTTGTAAGTATTACCAGTATCAGAACAAGGAGAGTACATAATGGTATTTCTCTGTAATGAACTTGTGGTTCAGGAACTTCCTGAGCCAGAGATGTTATTATTGTATTTAATAATATTTTCTTTCATGAATTTGTCTTCTTGTTCTTTGAACTCATGGAAACTTTTGCATCTACAATATTTCATGCAAAATCCCCCATATTCAGTTGTGCTGCAGGAAAAATATCTCTTTATTTCGGACCTACGATCTACCAGTTTCATTTGATGGTGCCTAGCAGATGAGATAATGAGTCATGTTCTCTATGCAATTCATGACTTTATAGATATAGATCATAAACCAGACCGATCTCTATCAAATGTCTTTTTTTCACATACTTTTAAGGAAGTTCCTTCTTAGAAGTATGAAAAAAATGCATTTTACAGTGACTCAGTGGAACTAAAAAGAATAAATATCAGACATGCAGTCTGATATTTTAAAAGTTTCATGTAAAATTATTTTTTCTTAATTAATATAGTAATGATTTAAAATGTATTGTAACCATATGAACATTACTATAAATGACATTAATTTTAATATTAAATATAATTAAAACAAATATAATTATCAATTTAATAATAATTTAGAATCAGGACGTTTATAAAAATAATTTTAAAATGAGAATTTTCATATAAATTAATATAAATTCTCTTCCTTTGAATCTCCTATATTTCTTTTGAGAAATAGGACCTCTTATCTGAGAGATCCCAGTTAATCTTAGGAAAATCCCTTCAGATTATTTACATAAATAAGTGAGTTAACATTAGAATCGCACTTGTAGGGTGTTGAGAAACCCTTATCTCATTCCAAGACAAGGCAGAGATATTGTTCAACAAGAACATACATTTCCACGGCCTTCAGAGTTCCAGATTAGGAGAGGTCGATATTCAGATCTGACTGGAAGTGGAATCTCTGGCAAAAAAAGGCTGAGTTGTTTTTTTTTTTTTCCCTTGTCTGAAATTATTTTCTGTGTATCCAGTACTATTTCCAAGATCTTATTTCAACTTGCTCATTCTTGGTTTGACAGGAAAATAATTTATGGACCTTTTCACCCCTTTCATATACAAGTGCACTTGAGTGGAGCAATTGCTTACAGACCATATCCTCAGTCAGTTCATTATGTTCTTTCCAGAAACTATTTATAAATTATCATATATTAAAAAAAATCTGTTAGGATAAGTAATGCAAGTGTTTCACCCTTAGGAGAATGTGAAGAATAATAATTTCTAGGCACTGTATGTTTAATTTCTCCCTTTGTTTCTCCTCCAGTAAGAGACTCTCCTATGTTTCTCCCCCAGATCCTATTACATTCTGATTAAGACTTTTATCTTCTGTGATCAGTGAAAGAGCCATCATGGTTTTCCGAGACTTCATTTCCCCTTTTTGCTCATTCTGATTTCTAAAAAGAACTTTCTCCTTTTCTTATTTAATTCCACGCTCTATTCATATTTTATTTTCAAATGCATCAATAACAAAATGAATATTAGGAAAAATGTGAGCCTGCTACTGAACGGAACAGGGAACCCAGTGACAGAGGTTGAAGAGAAGGCAGATTTACTGCCTGCCTCCTTTGTTTCAGTCTTCACTTCCAAGGCCATCCCTCAGGAACTCCTGACCCAGCAGACCAGGGAGAAGGTGTGGAGAAAGAAAGACTTTCCTTTGGAGGAGGACTGGGTTAGAGACCATTTAATCAAATTTGACACCCTCAAGTCCATGGGCCCTGACAGGATGTATCCATCCATGAGTGCTGAGAGAGTTGATGAACACCACAGCGAGGCCGCTCACAATTATCTTTGAATGGCTGTAGAGATAGGAGAGGAGCCTGACGACTGGAAGACAGCAAATGTCACTCCAGTCTTCAAAAGAGCAAGAAGAACAACCCAGGGAACTATCATGTCGTCCACCTGGTCATCACTGGTCGTACTAGTCAGCTTCACCTCAGTTGCTGAAAAGTGATGTAACAGCTCATACTGGAGGCCATCTCTAAGCACGTGGAAGACAAGGTGGTGATCAGGAGTAGTCAGCATGGATTCATCAAAGGGAAGTCATGCTTGATCAGCCTGATTGCGTTCTACAATGAGACAACTACCTGGACAGATGAAGGGAAAGTAGTGGATATTGTCTATCTGGACTTAAGCAAGGCTTTTGCTTTTGACACTGTGTCCAATGATAGGCATGTGCAGGGTTCTGCATCTGTGGAGGAATAACCCCCTGCACCAGGATGGGGGCCAACCTGCTGGAAAGCAGCTCTGTGGAGAAGGACATGGGAGTCCTGGTAGACAACAAGCTGTTCATGAGCCAGCAGTGAGGCCCTGTGGCCAGGAAGGCCAGTGGTGTCCTGAGGTGCATTAGGAAGAGCACTGCCAGCAGGTTGAGGGAGCTGATCCTGCCCCTCTATTCAGCTCTGGTGAGGCTTCACCTGGAGTGCTATGTCCAGTTCTGGGCTCCTCAGGACAAGAGAGACACGAAGCTGCTGAAGTGAGTGTAGCAAGGGCTAAAAAGATGATGAGGAGACTGGAGCACCTCTTATTAGGAAAGGTAGAGGCAGCTGGTTTAGGCTAGCCTGGAGGAGACTGAGAGGGGACATCATCAATGTATGAAAGTATCTGAAGGGATGATGCCAGAAAGGATGGAGCCAGGCTTTTCTCAGTGGTGCTGAGCAATAAATAGGACAAGAGGCAACAGGTGGAAACTGGAATGCAGGAAGTTCCACCTGAACATGAGGAAGAACTGTGTGGGTGACTGAGCACTGGAAACAGGTTGCCCAGAGACACTGTGGAGTCTCCTTCTCCAGGGGTATTCAAAAGCTGCCTGCACATATGCCTGAGTACTGTTGGTCTAAGGGACCCTGCTTGAGCAAGGAGATTGGATTAGATGAGCTATAGTGGCCTCATCCAACCTTAACCATTCCATGATTCTGTGTGATTCTGTGATCTCCTTGGACAGGGACTTACTTTGTTGTATACTGGGTTTTTTGCACCATGGGACATGATACATGCTGCATGCTGCAGAAGTAAGAAGGTGTATTTTTGAAGGGTGTTGTGCTTCAGATACAGAGAAAAGTAGGATGCTATATTCATTTGATACCAGTAAAACCTGTTCCAATATCACTGTGAGCAGCTCCTGTGGATAATACGGTAGCCAGTTCTGCCAAGAAGGAATGGAGAACCAGTACTTCTGAAAAAGCACTCATTTGCTTTCATTACAGTCCCAAATCTTGATTCTCTTGGAGAGAGGCAGATCAAAGTTTTTTTCAGACTCATTAGTTTTCTCATTTGTGTAAGAGTTTCCTGAACTATTCAGGAATAGTAGAAGCTGAGTTCATGCCACAGACTGAAAACTCATTCCAGGTTAGGGAATGAGTTCTTGACGCTTAATTTTAAAGTAACTTATTATATATCAGATTTCTAAATCATTACTGAATGAAAAATTGTATTACTAGAAGTTTGTATTGTATCATTACTTATCCTTTATCAATGACATTTACAAGTCAAAAGTCTTACACATTTGTGCAGGATCTGCAACACCAGCACATTTTGGGTATATCAGAAACTATTAGCAGTATAGAAAATATGAGCACAGCTTTTAATAGCTTGACATTTCTGTTATATAGAGCTCAAATTCCATTAAAAAATAATTTCCTTACCAACGCATCTTCTTTTTCATGTCAAATAGCATACTAATAATCGGAGC
Source organism: Manacus vitellinus (assembly GCF_001715985.3). Classification (NCBI taxonomy): domain Eukaryota; kingdom Metazoa; phylum Chordata; class Aves; order Passeriformes; family Pipridae; genus Manacus; species Manacus vitellinus. The sequence continues at coordinate 11,027,199 of NW_021939324.1, read as the reverse complement.
CAGAAGAGGGCACCCAATAAACATTTGGCAGCACAGCTCAGCTTAAAAAAATCCACACAAAGTGTATATAACTTGGTAAAAAATGCTGCGAAGTATCTTCTGTAATTGTTTTCATAAAGCCTAAGAAAATTAATGTTTGTTGGAATTAAAAAATTACAGCTTGTTGAGTAACATGAGGTGTTTGCCCCAAGTCACATCACTGGATGAGCATCAACAGTTACTGTGACTCTTTATGGTAGTAACAATGAGATATTTACCTCTACAGGGAAAGAAAACTATGATGGCTGCTACTGTAAACAATGCAAAAGGCAGGACAAAAATGGAAGTCTAAATAACCAACAGGTAAAATGTAGATGGCCAAGAACATTCACACTGAGACTTTTGCACCCTAAACCATGACTTTCAAGAGACAGTGCTACACAGAGAGAAGCTGTGAGAGATCATAAAAAAAAATCAAAATGTTGATATCCGTAGAAGGCAACTACTGAGGACAACTACCTTTATAGCAGTCCCACACTCTTAACAAATTCTGTATTGGTAACTTTTTGTAAAATTTATTTGTTTGGTAATGACTCAGTTTCAATCAGAAAAGTATAAGCAAGCTGAAAGACAAGCAAGTCAAAAAGCTGCTTCAGAAATATACTATGACAATCCATTTCCTCCCTCCCCCCTTTTTTTTTCGTCTGCAAGATAAAAAGTATTGATTGTGAAGAGATAACCTTTTGGAAATGAGCTTACTTCCAAGGATGAAAAGGTTGCACTCCACTAATATATGTCAGGACATGGATAGAAGGGCGTTTTAATGAACACAGATCATTCCTCAGAGACTACGGGGAGAGGGGAAAGATGAACATAGGAAAACAAGATTGTAAAAAGAAATTAGGAGAAACTTTCCTCAGACGACTTCTAATTATCCTTCTACATTTTTGGCCTCCCATATGTAAACAGCTGCTGTCAGTCGGGGCCGCCCCACTCCTACCGTGAGTGTGGGGGGATCAGCGTGAGGCGCCGCCATCTGAGCGGACACGAGTATCTGAGAAGCACGGATCACTGCCACAGACCGTACCTCGTACTGTAAAGGGCTGCGCCAAAGGTACAGCGGAGGGAGGGCCGGGAAGCACAACTCGGCAGACGGTACTTGCACAACCCCTCCCCCGGCCCCGGGGCCGCCCCGTCCGGGCCCGGCCGCTCCCGCCCCGCCCTGCCGGCTGTGCCCGCCCCCCGCCGCGTGACCGGGGAGCTTCCGGGGGGAGCGCCGGCGCTTTCGGGGTGTGACTGACTGCGGGGTGTGACTGACTGCGGGGTGCGCCTGTGTGGGAGGGCTGCGCCCGCAACTTTGGCGGGGCGAGGGGCGAGAGCGGCGACACCGTCACCATCCACCATCACCATGTCCGGCAACGGGCTCGCTTACAGCGAGCAGGGGGAGAGGCCGGCGCCGAGCTGGCGCAGGAAGCGGCCGCCCACCGTGACCCTTCGGCTCCCGCGGCCTTCGGGCTCTTTAGCAGCGACACCAAGAAGTAGGAGGGAGAGGGCTCGGTGGGCGGGCGCTGGGTGGACGATCCCCGTGGGCGCTCGGGCGGCGCTGGGCTGGCGGCCATCCACGGGCAGGGGCAGCTCCAGGGGCCTCCCACTTCCCCCCCCTCGTGACTCCGCGGAAAAGTTCGCTTGCTTACGTTTAAGGTGTGCAAGTGGGAGTGGGTTAGCTGTAAAGTTTTTCAGTTGGTTTGTTTGAAATACTGCTTATCGTTTTCCCTCTGTTTCGACAGCTAACCACGCTGGAATTATCTTAATTTTGCCTTCAAATGTATTTATATATATTTATATATATAAAAGTGCTTGTAAAAAAAGTATTTGTGGAGGCTGTAGTTGGAAATGTAGTTGTTCAGGGCGACGTGGCCAGCTCGAAGTGGGTGTTAACAGTGCTAACAGTATCTTGGTCAGAAGTCAAAATGAGGAAATGGAGAAGGGGAAAAAAAGGCCCCAACCAAGTGCACTGGCACAGAGAGCTTTCAGCTTCTTCAAGAAAAAGTGGATTGGAGAGGAAGAGTGTCCAAATGAAGGGATCAAAAGGTTTGCTAAGCTGCAATTGGACAATTGCAACAAATTGGAAATCTATTCCAAGAGCAACCAATAAAAAGCACCATAAACTAAGGTCTCATGTACATTAGAAAATCAATTGCTACTTCTTCAGTTTGATTGTTTTGCACAAAGAGAACATTCATGCTCTAGAAACCTCGACTGATGTATTTATTTGTGTGCCACACCAAAGTAAATCACAACAACATGAAGCTGCTGTCACTCTGATGCTTAGCTCTGTGAATCAGCAGCTGATGGGCCTTCTCAGTTTGCTAGATGAATCGCATTTCTTCTACCCCTTCTATTCCACTAAATTCTTTGCTTTTTCATTCTGTTCCAATTGATTTTTTTCAATGCTCTAGCATAGATGCCCCTCTGTGAATCAGCTGTAGCTTATCTATGTTGTTTGCACCTTCCTTTTCTTGTCCCCTTCCACAGAAACAACTCTGCACTTCATTTCTTAATCATCATTTTGTGATGTTCTTTTTTCCACAGAGGGGGGTACCCCAATCATTGGTCATGGCCATAATTTTCTACATAACTCATAAACTTCAGACTGTTTTGCAGATTGTTTTGCAAGTGAAGTATAGCTCCCTGTTTTATTAGATGCGGAAGCTGTAGTGACTAATTCTACCCAAGGCTCCCCAGTGATCATGGGGAAATACAGCTCTGGGGTCCTGAGATATTTTGTACGTGTGTATGTGTATGACTGTCCTTCAGTATGGAAGAAACAGAATAGCTTGTGATATGTGTGAATGTCTTATTAATTAATTGCTCCCCCAGACTTTCTCTGACACTTACAGGAACAGGGAGAATGTCTGTCTTCTAAAGGAATTACTTGAGAGGACAGCAGGCATTGATCTCAGTGGTCTTTTGTAGCTGACAAAAAAAATTCTTGCTGAAATAGGAAGTTATCCATGACTCAGACTTGTGTTGTTAAGCTCTGAGTATGGATTGGGTAGCTGAGGAACAGACACTGTGCAGAGAAGATGATGAAATTTGTGTGATGTGAAAAAGCCACTGGACTGCAATTGAGGGTTACTATTAGAAAAGCAGACGATGTTGCACTCTGGAAAATGCAGTAATAATTCATCAAGCATATAGGTTATATTTTAATAGTTCACTCTAGTAATAGCCCAAAACTTGATGAAAAAACAATACAAGGACGTACAGAGCAGTCCTAGATTTGTCCCTCCCTCTTGCACATGAAAGTGTGGGGATAATGGAATATTCCAGTGGTGAAAAGTAATTACTGTTAGGGCTTTTCAGAGGTTGTTTGCTGATCTCTCTTGATTGTCATTCATTACTGCTGATATGCTTATATCTGATGTCATTGTGGTGTTTCAGTGCTTTTTTTGTTGCTGTGGAAGTGGGAATTCTTCCTTAGACCTACTGATGATACAAGAAGTACTCCTTCTCAGCAAAGGGGCACATATGTAATATATGGCCCTGAACATTGCTGCAGTGACAGTTGGATCAGACGCTTGCGCTTGGCTGTTGGACTTAATTGTAACAATATCATGCAGTTAATGTATAAATATCAAGACACTACTGTAAACCCTTTCTTTAAAAAAATTCCAAACTCTTCTGTTTGTGTGTCTGTCTTCTACTGTTTGCCATGAAGAGGAAGTAAGCCACAGTGCTTCTGAAATAAACAAATTGTATATTAGGATAAGTTGCTTTTGATCTTGCAGCAGGGCCTATGACAAGTTGCACAGAGGCACAAATAAGTATTAGTAGACTTAAAGATGAAATCTGAAGTTGACCTAATATACATCATTTGTCCTGTTTTGTTTTTCACATTTCAGTAGAAATACTCAGCTGAAATCGTTATCATGTCCCATATGTTTGAAAAAAGGAGAAAAAGGGTCAGATTTTGGCAACCAGAATAATGGAAACAGTCTGCAGACAAGTGCAGACTGTTTTTGCCCATAACAGGAGTTTTCAGCAGAAAATTTGTAAGAGCCAATGGGTAATATAAGTCTTATGGATAAGCTGAATACAGCCTGTGGGCCTCGAGCTATTTCTCCATGTTCTTGATAGATGGAATCCATGCAATAAGCACTGGAAGACTCTCAAAATAATCTGTATAGTGTAGAGAGGTACCATGTGATGCACATCATCTGAGATAATAGAATATTGTTATAGTTACATTATTCATTTTACATTATTATTGCTCTATATGGAGGAGTAAAAACTCTAACTACCTTCCAACTTCTAAGAGTAACTGGAGAGCTAATTAGTACACAGAATCCCCGTTAATTGCTTATATTAGGGTGCAGCTATTACTACTTACAGTTAATTGCAGGTGGACAGAGGATTTTCATCTATATTAATTGCATTTTAAACAAAATTTACCTGCATATAAAACTGAAGTATAATAATGTTTGGTTCTTGGAAATAGTACAGTTTCAGCAATAAAACTAGCTATTGCTTTTTCTGAATAAAATGTTAAAACTTAGAGGTAAACCACAGGAGTAATGTCATTAGATATCAATTGATAAGTACAGTATTGAAGCAGATGGCAAAATTTATAACACACATTTTCAACTTTACTGATTTGCATCTTTAAACTGTATTCCTGCCAAGCAAAATACATTTGTAATTTATTAGACTTTTTTTTTTTTTTGCAAATCTGGCTTATGTGTTTTGTTGAGCCATTCATCAGAAAACTCATCAGGGCTGCAAAGCCTTTTTTTTTTTTTTTTGCAGAGATTTTGTAAGCGTGTTTTGCAGAGAGCTGAAGGTGGTGATTTCATTAAGATACTCATTGCCCAATTCTCTGTGCGGAAGACTTTTCCAGACTCATTGGAGCTAAAAGCTTGCTTTCAACTTTCAGAACTTTTCAACTTTCAACCTGCCAGAGGTGTTCTTGGAGTCTTAAATTGATCTAGTTTTGTCTTGGCATATTCTGTTCAACCAGTCATGGAGAGATTGTACATGGATTGCCATTTGTGAAATTCTTGGAGGACACTCCAGCTCTAATATTCAAACTCGATGCATCCACTATCTCATTGGCACAACTACTTTCCTTTCCCATCTGTTAAAATGGCCCTGTGCCCACTGATGTGGCGATATGCCAGTTTCGGTAGGATGTACAGCCCAGCAAAGCTGAATGGTTTGGATGAACTCATGAGTCTACAAGATAAAATCTGAACCTTCTAGTCAGTACCAGGATAGGAACTAAGTGCAGTGTACAAACGTGGGCAATACTATTGCAGAGCACTTTTCCAGCTGAAATCTGTCAGATCTGATGGGAAGTGACACAGAGTGAATATATGCTTATTGCCATGCACTTGGCACATATGAGGATGCAACAATGAGCTGTTGATTTGCTATGGTAGTCCGTAATGTAGTCATTACATTTTTGAGGCTTTTTTATTTTCTCAGGCAAGTTTTATAGTTTAAGGTCTTCACTGTGGTTTCTGCATATTTATTGCATTGTCATATATTTGCTTTAGATGCTTGCTTTGATCTGCATCCTGAGTGGTATTAAATACACATTTTTATAACTGCTATAAGGCTGATGCTTGCAAGAAATTCCACTTTTTCTTAGTTCTGCTTTTTGAAGGCTATCCTTGTCTGTGCCACCCTTTGGTAGTTTTGTTTCTGGAAGGAAACCAGAATTCTTTTGGCATCCTGCCAGAAGATGAACAGCATTGTAGTGCTCTTTAACAGGGTTTCTGAAATGTCATGTACTTCTATGTAAATATACTAACACTGGTTCTGTCAGTGACAACACCAGCTTTGTGGTGGTATCTTTAAAAGAAACCTTTTCCCACCAATTTTGGGAAAGCTGGAAACGCTAAGAGTTGGACTCGATGATCTTGTGGGTCCCTTCCAACTCAGAATATTCTGTGATACTTCTTCTCACTTCCCTATAATCTCTTTACAACTACCCAATGCTGCAAAGTGATCTACAAATGTCTACAAACACTGATCACTTGCCTCAAGACAGGCTGTAAGTTGACACAACCACTTAAGTGGCGGCACCACCTCAGATTCTCAGCCTTCAGGAAACTGATATCTTCCACCAAGGAAGATTTCTCTCTAGCAGAAGTTTCCTTGCAGTGTCAATGGTGTGGGCACTATCAGAAGAAATCGTAGGCAGTGGAATTACAAGATTGGTACTTTTCATCCTTTCAGACAGCCTTTCTTGTTTCTGGGTGAAGTAGTGTCTATTACTACTCTACTGACAATAGATAATCTTAGACTAAATTGCAGCCAGATCCAGAAAGGATTTCAAACTGCTTGTCATACTAGCTGCCATCTGGTTAGAGCATTTGAAATGTAGGTAGTTTACATCTCTGCATTGACGGTGGTGATAGCAGCAACTTGCAGGTGTTCATGCACTGAGCTGCTGAAGCACTGTTCGAGTACTACAGGTTCGCAGCAGAAAACCGGGAAGATGCTTTACTCAGGTTTTAACTTTACACTTTTCTATCTGTTTCCTCTCTCAGAAAGATGAGACTGTACTTAAACCATCCAGATTGCAAGTACTTTGAGCAACTAGTGGCAAAGCAATAATTAAATGAATTAAATTTTGTTGCTGCTCATACCATAATTGGTCTTGTTCTCTGTGACTCTCAGCCTTAGAGGATACTATAGTTATCCTGGTTTTCCTCACATCTCTGCAGGCTATCCTTTAAACTATCAAGTTTGCTTTTTGGGTAGTGTGTTTCTTTTTCAGATTGAAAAATTAGGAGTGACTGAAAGCAAATAAATTACTTCTTATCTCAATATCTCTTTAAACCATAGAACAACTACACTCGTAGCCATATGACTTGGGTCTTCCTTGAAGTAATCGTTGAATACTGTGTTGTGAATTAGCAATAAATACAGTGCTATAATGGAAGAGGATGGCAATACTTAACAGCACCACAAGATGTCATTCAAACAGTTTGTGGTGTAGACTGAAACTCAGCGAAACTCGGGTTTCTTAATTTCCTGCTCGAGGAAAACTCCCAATGAACAGCAAAAGTAAACTCATATGGTAGCATGTATTTCCTGCCAATTTAGCTTCCAAGTTTTATGGCTCTGAAATCAATTTGTAGTTCCTCTTTAAATGTTAAACTCATTTAGAGTTTACGCAATAGCATGTCCTAAAATAAGCCAATTTATTTTGAGGATTTTGCAGTGCCAGTAAAATGTAAGAAAAAAATATATTTTTTTAAAATTTTGTGGGGAAACATGGGACTTCATTAGTACTACACAGGACTTCATTACTACTCAGGTGACAGGGCAAAAGGTTAAGCTGCTCTCTCAGTGTGGATTTTCTGCTTCAAACCTGGTAACATTCACAGTATTTTATTTTGAACTTTTCATTGGAACGTTTTGCTGTGCTGAAGGCAAAAAAAAAAATCTTAATATGCTTTGGTTAAAAGCATGTCCTCTCAACTGAAGTCTCCTAAAGTCTTTGAACACAAGAACAGTGCAATTGATACTGTGTAACTGAAAGTATGCAGCGGATGGAAAATGTAAAACAAGAAATGCATTGTTAAAGTTCAACTGAGTGGCACTTTTGTAACTTCTGTTCTATAACAGCTTATGCCATAATACCAAGAAGCTCGCTTCCTCCCCTGTGGTGGATTTGTTTGCCATTTCCTGTATCTTTTCTTCCAATGCTGTCCTTATATATGAAAACCCTTTGTCTCACCATGGGTTTACTTGTTTAAAATTCATTCTTCTTTTGTAGAGTTGATTAAAACTGTTCCCAAGGTTTCTGTTGCATTACTGACTGGGCTTCAGTTTCAGTTTTGATACTCATGAACCTTCTGCTTATTTACAAAGAAAGCTTTATGATTAGTGGGTGACTTCTTTAAGTGACTGGGTCCATTGGAACTGTAGCAAAACCTTTTATGGGTTTCATCTTACAATGTTCCTCAATGTTCCTAAAAAAGAATAGAAAATAAAACAAATGTATATTTTTCCAGAGTGGAGCAAGTGTTGTCTTAACAAGAATTGTTCAGAATTTGTAGATGCAGTGGCAAATGACATGCCACAGGTTATGGATTAATATTTTAGTATGATTAAAAGTTTGTCATAGTTCCTAGGAGAAGACAAAGTAATTGAGGGGCTCAGATTTATTGCTGCCAAATGTGTGTAAACCTCAGTGATGTGTAGTTATGCCTACCCTTTTTTTGTTTGTTTGTTTGTTTTTTTCTGTGAAAGTGGGTAATGTTGCTCAATGGAATCTGTAATCCTTGTCTTAACCTGAGCAAGACAGCAGTTTTAGTGACCAAGTGTGTGCTGACAATAGTATGGCATATTCAGAGTTCATCTCTAGTTCTGTTTACCATAATCAACATAGAGAGTTACGTGGTCGAGGTGCTTTCTGGCATAACAGGCTGTTAAAGCTGTTTGGCAGTATAATCTTATGAATTTCAAGATCCAGGGTGGTTTTTTTTTTTATTTTATTTTGTTCTCTGCACTCCACACACTTATCACACCACATCTCCACCCCCTGCACCCCCTCTTATTTTGGTGCATTAGAATAGGGCAGTCCTATCATATCCATACCTCTATTGTATCTACAAGTGGTACAAAGGTATTAAGAAAGCAGCATTTTGAGATAGAAGGAGAAAAGTATTATGTATTTTAAATGCCACAATCATAAAATATGAAAGCATAGAAGAAAATTAGAAATCATCTTGCTCATGATTCATTGAATTAACATTCAACCAGTGTTTTGAGGAGATCATATTATTCTGGATGTGTTTTGTGATGCCCATCGTGTTGTGTCATTGCAGATCTGCCATATGTGATGCTCGTTATGAGAGAAAGTTAGGTGATGAATTTGCATTTCTAATTTACACTCCTTTAGCTTTCAAATTCTAGTATTGAGGAATACAAGCCTGTGGTGGTAAAGATTACAGACGCAGCTGGGAACTGATTTCTAAATATATTAATAATTGACTCATTACCTTTTGTAGTAGATGCTATACCAATAGTAAAAGATCATATTTCATAGCACTGTTGTATATGAGTATAATATTTCTAATTATAGTCCATAGCAGTGCTTTGAACTTCCAGCGTTTTGGATGGTGGGGCTGCATGATGTTAAGCACTAGATTATGAGTTGGGAACTCAGGGAAATCTCATTGCATTCTTAGATGTGTCATTGGGCAGACAAGTGAGAGTCTTCTTGTTTATCCCTTTTTTGCTCTTGGAAAGTCATTTTCTTTCTTCTTATTGTTAGGGAAAATGGCTCAGAGACTATTTTTACTATAACAGAGGTGGGGTTTTTTTGATGTCTTCTGTCTGGAGCCATTAGTTTCACGCTTTGTATAGCTCTGCATCATTCGTCAACTATCAGATTAGGCTTCTTTAAACCAGGTGTTACTCCTGAAGTAATAAAGCTTATATTTCAATCATCTGTAATATGTACCTAATTCTGTAAGGCTAGAATTACTCTCCAAGTTTTAGCAGGGAGGGGCAAAGGTGTTGATGCAGCTGGAGAGTTGCTTGCATTTTCCTGAACTCCTGGCAAGTGGACATAAGTGATAAAGAAATTATTTATCTAACATTCTGTACTGAAGAATTGTCAGTTCCGAATAATTAATGAGTATATAAACATGAACCGAAGTGTGGTGCTTACGTTTATGCTTTTGGTTTTGAGGGATCTAACTTAAGGATTGAAGTTCCCTTAAATCTTCTTAATGCTGAAAAGATGGAAATATTTTTATACTGTACAATAAACTGTATTAGGAAAGTCTGAAATGCATTTGCTTTTCCCATTGTTCATTGAGGTTGCTGATAAGAGTTGCTTTTGGAGGGAAATGACCTTTGAAATCTGCGAAGGATATTTGTTTCTAGAAGTTAAAACAGCGAGGGAGTGGGTATCCTGTTACATAATAAGATTTTCTTTTTTTTTTTGAGTAGACTTCACTCTTGGAAGGCAAGCTTGATTGAGCACACTGATTTTTGTGTGTGGTTTTTTTTTTTTAAAAGAATGGAACAAAATTCCACAATGTTGGGTAAAATAGTTGAGGTGTCTTGCACTATTAAATCTGCTCTTAAGGGGCGAAACTTTGAGGTTACACTGAAACCGTATCTAACTGTAGAAGAAAAAAGGCTTGCTGCTGCTGCTGATCCATGTGGATGTATGGAGCAATATTTTACTCTGTAAGTACCTAATGTTTGGTAATCCTGGATTATAATTTGTCAGAAAATATTTGAAACAACCCTCACAACTCATCAATTTAAGTAATAATTAATTTCCAAATGGATTCATCAAGAACTTGTAATTTAATTTCTCTTTTTTTTTTTCTTTTCCCTACCTGCTGCTTTTCTCTTATGGAAGCAAGGCTGGTTGAAAACAGGTCTTCCTATCTTAGTTTCTCTGGTTTATGTCTTCCCAGTTAACATTTCAAAATGTTGTAATTTGAAATGTATGATATTTTCTATAAGCAGTTAGAAGTACATTTTATCATTATATAGTCCTTTCTTCTGTCTTCACATCTTAAATTCACCTTTTCCATTTTTCTTCATGTTTGTTACATTCTGGGAGAAAATCTTCAGCAGCTACTTGGATCTTGTTTTGTATAACTTCCTCTGTTTTTGCTACTTGATCCTGAAGTTCAAATTATTTTTTTCACATTTTCTGCTTTGTTGACGTATTCTTATTTTTTCGTGTTAATTAATATTCTGTCTTCTGTTGGTTAACGATTCTCTTGCTTCTCATGTTAATTACTCCACTTGCTCAGCCTTTCTTTTCCATTGGGTCGGTGGATTTTTTGAGTTGGTGGACCATAGTCATAATCTCCCACTGCAGAATTACCTTTTACCGAGTTGGAGCTGATTCAGCACTGTTGCTGAGTTGTCTTTATTAGTTTCTTCTTTATCTTGGGGGTTCTACCAAATGTCCTTGTGAACCATAAATTCTACATTCTTTGTGTCCACTGTCAGTGGTACATCCTTCTTCCCAAGCTTTGTTAAACTCCCGCTAGGTCTGAGATAATTGAAACATGTTGAGCCCTTAACAAGGCAATTCTACTGACAAGTAATTTGTCTTTTTAACACCTAGATGTAACGTAAAGCTGGCTTGTTAGTTGCTATCTTTTTCATGGATTAAATCTCCTTTCTCATTTATTAATCTTGAAAGTATACAGAGATCAAACATCAAAGAACATCCTTTCTTAAGAAAATTTTTATGTATTCCATTGTTTGCAACAGCAGTAGGAAGCTGGAGCATAGGATAAGAAACAACTTTGTAAATCAAGTCCAGACTTTTGCTACATAACTTTGATAACCGTGTCATACAGATTCTTCCACAGGTAAGGATTAAGACTTAAACAGAAAGAATTAGGGGTCTCCGAATTTCTGTAGCCAGCTACAGCAAAGTCTCAGGCAAGGTACTTCAAGCTAACCTAAAAGAACTGAGACTTACTTGGTATCCTATACCAAGGTGGATAGGAATGGTCAGCAAAATAAGCTATTTCTGTGGCCAAGAATAAAGAGAGCTTGGTAGGAAATAATGTTGATTGGGGTTTTTTTTCCATCTGGTTGTGGTTCTTAATTTTGTGGATGTATACTGAAACGTGGGCAATGTGGATTTCTCATGGAGGGCACAAAATAGATGCAGTATTGGCTTTGAAAAGATGAGGAGATCTCCACTGGAGTCTGGAGTCACTCTGTTCCTTACAAGTAGGAAAAATGTTCTATAAGGATTTATAAAGGAATGGATGACAACATTTGGTCTCATTGTAACTAACTATGGCTTTGACTTAAACCTCTTTTCTTCGCTGTCTGAAATTCTAAGGGCAGTGATAAATCCGAATATATTTAGGTTTTGCATTCACTTTTGAAATCTTGTCTGGATATATTGGGTTTGGCTGAGTGGAGTTACTTTACCCCATAGCAGCCTTTATCATGCTGTGCTTTCTTTTGGTAGTTGATGACACACCAGTGTTTTGGCTACTGCTGAGCATTGCTCACACAGTAGTCAAGATGTCTCTCCAATATCCCTCTTCACTGGTTGCCTGGAGGTGGGCAAGATCTTGGAAGGATGCATAGCCAGGACTGCTGACCCTGACTGACAAAAGGAATAATCCATACTGTATGGTGAATGTTCATCAATAAAAGCTAAGGAGAAGGGGGTGGGCATTCATTATTATGATTGTCTCCTGAAGCACCTGCTATGTATACTAAAGCCCCGCTTCCTGAGAGGTGGCTGGGCATTGCTTGTGGATCTGAAAGAGAGAATAAATCTCTTTTTTCCTTTGCTTCTACATGCAGTCTTTTCTTTTGCTTTATTAAACTGTCATTATCTTGACACATGAGTTTTTTTCCATCTTGTTTTCTCACCTTCATCTTGCTTGAGGAGGGTAGTAATGGAGTGGCTTGGTGGACCCCTGGTGTCCAGCCGAGGTCTACCCGAGGTGCTAGGCCCTTCAATGTGTGAAAGCTCACAGGGTTTGGAAAGCTTTTGGAGTTCTTTGGAGTATTGCAGGCGTCTCTTCTTGAGCCATTGTTTGCTTCATATTTTTTTAGTACTTAATCCAGACACTACAAAAGGCTGTTTGTTCAAAGAATTCTTTTTGTAAACTTTCGCTGTCTATAAATGCAGTTAGACTGTGATCTGTTTGCATCTAAAATGCCAAGCAGGGTGAGGTTTCTTACTAGTGGCAGCTAATGAGGAGATGTATCTACAAGAGAGCATCCTTATTGACTTGATATTTTTCTGTGAGAATTTTATTTCACCTGTAAAACGTACTTGGACAATATATGTCTGATCATCGGGCTATCTTAATCATATGGCTTGTAGCATAGACATACTGCAGATCTGAGGCTTTTAATCCTGATGACAGGGAATGGCATTTTACAACCCAGAAAAGCAGATGAAAGGTTATATGTGTGATTTTTAGTGAAATTCAAAGCATACTGAAGTCTACTATTGGGCTTTACAGTGACTTATGTTAGCTGATACTACATTTTAACACAAACGTGTCAACCTTTGGGTATTGCATCTGGCCCTCACTGGGGAAAAAGGGAGAAGGGAATGAGTTGAGTCGGTTTAAACTAAGCTCTTCTGTCTCAAGACCTCAACTGGATTCCAGTCAAGGTTGAGCATACAGCTGATTGAAGTTGTGTGATATTACATTATTGTTAGAATCTGATAGATTCTTTTGCTAAACACTTCATTGTACCTGGCCAGCATGTTAGTAAATACAATTTAAAAGTGGACAAGAAGGGGCAGTGGTTCAACTTAAGTTGCTGAATTGATGCGAGAATATAAAAATGGTATTCTGGTTTTATTCTTTATTTTTTCTAATTGATGCTTTACTCTTCCTACCGTAGAAATGAAGACCTAAAACAAATGTTGGAAAGCAGTAAAGATTCTGCAAAACTGGATGCTATGAAGAGGATTGTTGGGGTATGTGATTTTTTTATTATTATTTTTATTTCTTGGATGGGAATAATGTTTTCACTGTACAGATCCTGTACAACATTAGCATTTGAATCTCTAAGTGATGTTTAAAAGTTGTGGTAATGAAATGATGAAATCCTTAATTTGGAATTTTGTGTAGAAATTCCTATATCAGGATATATACTATCATGTACTTTTAAAATAGTCATGTAACAGTGCCAATATGCCTGTAAATAATTACTTTCAGTGAGACCTTGAATAGGAAATGGTTCCTTGAGAGAAGCTTCAAAATCAGCAGACTGGAATCAGCAGAAATTTGCAGGAAAAATGACAAATTGCATTTACTATTTTTATTTTATTAGATTAAATAAAGATTTTCTTTTTTTAATTGAGCACGATGCTTATATAGTTGACTAAGTATTTCAGGCAAACTGTGCACCTATAGAGGTGATTAAATGACAAGGTAACCCACCTAGCCAATCAAGGGAAGCCACTTGGTGTACTGTTTTTGGATTTCAGTAAAGATTTTGGTACTGTCACTCACAGGATCCTTCTGGACAAAATATCCAGCACACAGCTGGATAAACACATGATGTGGTGGGTGAGCAATTGGCTCATGAGTTGAACACAGAGGGTAATAGTGAATGGGGTGACATCAGACTGGTGACCTGTCACTAGTGGGCTTCCACAGGGCTCTATCTTGGGCCCTGTGCTCTTCAACATCTTCATAAATGACTTGGACACAGGAATGGAAGGGACACTAAGCAAGTTTGCAGATGACACAAAACTGGGAGGAACTGTTGACTCCCTCAAGGACAGGGAGACCCTGCAGAGGGGACCTCAATAAATCAAAGAACTGGGCAATCACCATATGAAGTTCAACAAGGGAAAGTGCCACATTCTGCACGTGGGATGGGACAACCCTGGATGAGCATACAGACTGGGGAATGAGATGCTGGAAATCAGTGCCACAGAAAGGGACCTGGGAGTCCTGGTCAATGGCAAGTTGAATGTGAGTCAGCAGTGCCCTGGCAGCCAGGAGGGCCAACCGTATCCTGGGGGGCATCAGGCAAAGCATCGCCAGCCAGCTGAGGGAGGGGATTGTCTCACTATGCTCTGCACTGGGGCGGCTTCACCTTGAATATTGTGTGCAGTTTTGGGCACCACAATATAAGAAGGATATAAAACTGTTAGAGAGTATCCAGAGGAGGGCAATGAAGAGTGTGAAAGGCCTTGAGAGGAAGCTGTGTGAGGAGCAGCTGAGGTCACTTGTTCTGTTCAGCCTGGAGAAGAGGAGACTGAGAGGAGACCTCATCGCAGTCTACAACTTCCTTGTGAGAGGAAGAGGAGGGACAGGCACTGATCTCTTCTCTGTGGTGACCAGTGCCGGGACCAGGGAGTGGCCTGAAGTTGTGTCAGGGAGGTTTAGGTTGGTTATTAGAAAGAGGTTCTTCACCCAGGGGATGACTGGGCACTGAAATGGGCTCCCCAGGGCAGTGGGGGTCACAGCACCAAGCCTGAGTTCAGGAAGCATTTGGACAATACTCTCAGGCACGTGGTGCGACTCTTGGGGATGGTCCTGTACAGGGCCAGGAGGGCCCTGTATGATAATTCTTGTAGGTCCCTTCCAACTCAGCATATCCTGTGATTCTGTGAAATAATGTTTAATGCCGTTGTGTGTTTAAACCCTAAAAACTGAACATGAAGTTGATAGTTCCCTTTATTTCTTCTTAAAATTATTGGAAGAATGTGCTATGGAAAACTGTTCAGTGTCCATTTGACTTGGTTTCAGTCTCCTTTGGGCGTGCTTTTTTGTTCTCCTTGGTTTTTACATCCTTAATCTTATCCGAGTACATACCAAAGTGAATAGGTACAGTTTGTATAATGTGATTGTGTTCTTTCCACAGACTCTAGAGCTGGCAGTTTCTCCCTTCGTTACCCTTTAGTGATGAAAGTTTTACTTAAGCTGTTTGTCTTTTTTGCCATTGATCCGAGTCCTGCCAGAGACGTTATTACCCATGAGATCTGGGTAACTATCAACTGCTATTTCATGATGTCATTCTTTGTTTGGTGGAAGGTTTGTTAATTCATCTTCTCTGGTATGATGTGGGATTACTCAGGTTTTGATCAGTGAGAGTCTGGCATATAGAAGTGCTGTTGCAAAAAAACATGGCATTTAGAAGTGTCATGGTTTCAAGCTATGGTAACTTACATTCTTTGTCCTTCCCTCAGAAAAGCTATTATTCTGGCTATTACTGTGGGCAGGAGGGTTGGGGAAAGTTGCGTGTTGCTCCCTTGGTTTTCTTTTTCAAAAAGTTGCCAGATCTTTATCTGTTTTTAGAAGCAGTTGCAACTGAATGTATGTATGTATGTATGTGGGGGGAATTAGAAACCATTAAATTGAATCAGATTTAAATTATAAACCAAGGTTTTACTAGATTGATTTTTTTTTTTCTGCTACAAACAATCCTATCACTGTAAATAAGTGTGCAATGAGCAAATGCAGTCATTATAAATATCTGCTGCTGCTGCATATTCAAAAGAGTTCTTAACTGTTTATTTAATTTTATGGAAGTGTATGATGCCATGACCTGGAGACATGTGGTTAGCACTGATAGCTGTGGTCCTTGATGGTCTTAGGCTGAAGTGATCAGGCTCAAGAAGTCTTCAGCAAGGGAAGGCAGAACTAATTGGACACATTCTTTCTTCTACTCCCCTGTTTTCTGATTCTGACAATTCTCCCCAGTTTCCAGTTCTAGATTTTTGTCCTGTTTTAGGTTTGTGATCCTTGGTTTTTGTGCCTGTGCAATGGAGGAAGAGCACTGCTTTCCCAAATGACAGCAGGCACCTTCTGTTTCTTGGATATTTTTCCTCTTCTCAACTACTGCTTCTTAAAGCAGTAACAGCCTTTTGGCTTGTAAGCTAAACTTGACGGCAAGTGAGTTGTTTGAATTACTGCATTCTCTCTTTTCAGTTCCTTCCGTATCTTCAAAGTGTTTGCTGTTTTCCTGTGCTGTGTTTAAACTATGTTTCATACCACACATCTGGTATGTTGACATAACAAACTCAAGCAATGAGCTTCACAGGTGAGGACTGGGACGTTGCACAATTGCCATGAGGTCTTGTAACAGTGGTGATAATGTTCTTGCAGAGCACAAAGGTGCTTATATGCCTGCATATAGAGAGGGGCTTATATCTCTCAGGAATGAGATGTGTTTCCAGAAATGCTTCCTCAATCTTTATTATTAGAGGAAAAAAGGAACTCTGTTGTCAGAGTATTGTTTAAAGTGTCTCACTGAAATGCTCTTTTCACTAGTTTTAGATAGGGGAAAAAGCTATGCATACAGCATCCACAACTTCTCTGGGCAACCTGTTCCAGTGCCTCAGCACCCTCACAGTAAAGAATTTTTTCCTAACATCTAATCTAAAGCTACCCTCTGTCAGCTTAAAGGTATTACCCCTTGTCCTATCACTACATGCCCTTGTAGAAGTCCCTCTCCAGCCCTCTCATAGGGCCGTTTAGGTACTGGAAGGTGCTATAGGGTTTCCTCAGAGCCTTCTCTTCTCCAGGCTGAACAACCCCAACTCTCTCAGCCTGTCCTCATAGGAGGAATGCTTGATAAACAGTCCCTGTCCATGGAAGAGGGGTTAGTCTCTAAGGTCTCTTCCACCTTAAACCGTTCTATGACTCTATAATTCTATGATACTAATAGTTTTCTTAGTCTTTTAGTAGATTTCAAGAGGCTGAACCTTCATATAGGTGTGATAGAGAAGTACAAGGAGAACACTACTTATGGCATCCTTTGCTGCTTCTTCCTACTGTCGGGTGGTTTGTGAACTTTCTCCTAGGACAAAGGAGATTTTTTACAAATAAACTGAAATCTGTCTTCCAGAGAGTGACTTTTAACAATGTAAATTCAAGCATAGGAGTAGTCCATATTTTTCCACTCCCCTCTTAGACACGAATGTATCTAAGCCTAGTTCAGGTAAGAGACATATGTGTGACTTTCATGATCAATAATTTTATTTTTTTATATTTATTTTTAGTCAGTATGTAATTTTTTTGTTTCTTCCTTAAATGCTTGCTATAAAATAAATGCAATCTTTGAATGAGTATGAGCAATACTGCTGGGTTAGAAATAAATTTGAAGAGTATACATTTTATACTCTATGCATGAAAACACAATAGCTGATATTTGTTTTAAAACATACACAGATATTACAACAACGAAGATGTTCTCAGTACCATATCTTGAAGCCTAACTGAATTTCTCATCTGGGAAAATACTCTGTGGAATTTCACTCCAGAAGATTTCAGAGCATTAATTTAGAAAACAGTCACATGCCTGATTTTCCTCAAAGAGTATCATCCATATATGTGTCTCTCACATAGAAAAAAAAAAGTTTAATACACTCTGGCATTACGTAGCACATTCTAGAATGAAAGTTTTTGTGCAGAAACTCCAGGTATATAAGACAACACAACTGGAGAATCTCTAGGCATAGCAACCAAAATGACATGATAGACCTTGGTCTTGGAAGGAACCATTATGTTCTTTCAGGTTAATGATCCATGAGCTAAGGAGGATTTATGCTAATTGTTATACAATAATGACTCAAAATACACTCTTTTAAAAGACCCTAAATACATATTTACGTGGTACGCTGGAGCTATTATGGTTGATCAGTTAAATAATCCAAGTAATGCATGGAGTCATACTGTTAGAGCCTGTCAGGGAAGTCTAAGGATCATCTCAGTTTTTGAGTAACATAACTTCCGTTGCATCAAGATAAGATGATATTATTCTATTCTGTCGTACATCTCTGCAGTGCATCTTGGTGCTGAGTTCTGTGTGGTCATTTTGAATTTGACATTTATTATGAAGACCCCTCAGTCCTAACAGCAGTGGTTTATTTTAGATTCTTAGATAAAAAACCCTTGAAACTCATACAGTATTCTTGCTTTTTAGTTTGTCACTTTTTGTGACTTTTAATACAGCTGCAAGAAATAGTTCAAGATGTTAAATTTAAACATCATGCTGGATAGCTGCTCTTAAACCCTTTTGAAAGACTGACTAATAGCCTGAACTACAGCTGCCTTTTTTCTTCTTCCGTCATCTTTCTTCTGAGCTTCTGTGAATATACAGTTTCTCAGGTATTGCCTGGTTTTGTGTGTTATTGCTTTTGTTGCATAAGATCCTAATTCTTTATGCTTTTGATGTGTTTTATCAACAAAGTACACAAACAGACCTGTGAGTTAAGAATATGAAGTTTAATCAGCTATATAATGTTGAATAATGGTCAAAGTGTAAGATGGTTATGTACAGGAGTAACTGCAGTTGCAGAGCTCACGTTTCTTTGTTGGATCCCTGTATATTTGTTGTTGCTTATTTGTGTTGGACCCTAGTGGACATCAGTCACAAGTGTTATCCCTTAGGGGTCCGTACGGGGACCAGTACTGTTTAATGTCTTTATTAGTGATGTAGACAGTGGGATTGAGTGCACCCTCACCAGATTTGCAGACAACACCAGGCTGAGTGGTGTGGTTTACATGCCTGAGGGATGGGATGCCATCCAGAGGGACCTGGACAAGCTGGACCCATGGGAAACTTATGTGGACCTCATGGGGTTCAGCAAGACCAAGTACAAGGCCCTGCCCTAGGGTTGTGGCAGACCCCAGTATCAATACAGGTTGGAGGATGAAGGGATTGAGAGCAGCTCTACCAAGAAGGGTTTGGGAGTTCTGGTGAGTGAAATGCTGGTTGTGAGCTGACAGTGTTCACTTATAATAGCCCAGAAAACGTGGCCAGTGAGTCAAGGGAGGTTCTACTCTGCTCTGGTACCAGTGACCTCACCTGAAGAACTGCATCCAACTCTGGGGTTGTTGACACAGGAAAAATGTGTACATGCTGGACCAGGTCTGGAGGAGGCCACAGGAATGATCTGAGGGTTGGAGTATGTCACCTATGAGGACAGGCCAAGAGAGTTGGGGTTGTCCGCCTGGAGAAGAGAAGGCTCCAAGGAGACCTTATAGCACCTTTCAGTACTTAAAAAAGGGCCTATGAGAAAGCTGGAGAGGAACTTTGTAGTAGGACATGTGACTGGACAAGGGGTGATGGTTTAAACTAAAAGGTTGATTTAGATTAGATATAAGGAAAAAGTATTTTACAGCGAGGGTGGTGAAACACTCTAACAGGTTGCCTGGAGAGATGGTGGATGCCCCATCTCTGGAAACATTCAATATCGGATTGGACAGGGCTCTGAGCACCCTGATCTAGTTGAAGATGTCCCCGTTCACTGCAGGGAAGTTGGACTAGGTGACTTGAAAGGTCTCTGTTCTATGATTCTGTATTTGCTTAGTGAGCTTTCTAATTTATCTAATGTTTGACTGGCTGAATCTCATCCTTGGGCAAGACACAGATTCTCAGAGTTATGTTACATCAAGTTACAGTGCTGTTGAATAAATTCCTGAAATCCCAGGGTATGCAGTTTGGACTTAAAAGTACTGCCAGACAGTCTACTGCAATTAGATCTAAGAAGTAAGAACGTTGTACAACTGCAGTGTTCGTACAAGAACTGAAGCTAAACTGGGGTTTTGTTGTTTATGGTCTTTATTGTGACAATTTTATTGTTTATGACATGTCTGGTTTCAGATTTCTCCAAGATCAAACATGAAAACTTCCTTTCAAAAAAAAAAAAAAGAAAAATAGAAGAAAATTAGTGCATTGATCTTACTTTCACTGTGTGGTTTCTGTTTATCCTTTTTTGTTCTCTATAAACACTTTACAGCCTTTTGTGTTTAACTTGCTATGGAAAACAACCTTGCCTTGTTTTTAAAGTGTGATGTCTATTTTTATTTTTATTTTTATTCTTGGTGCTGTTGCAAACCAAGATTGTTTCAGGGAAAAGGAGCAGGACTGAAACTTGTATAGCTTCTGATGGGTTTTGTTGTGCTTTTTTTTTTTCCCAGCTCCTAAAAGGTAATTCTGCAAGGCTTTTCAGACTAGCAAGATCTCTGTTTCTAGTTATTTTTAAGGCATTAAAAGTTATTTGTCATCCTATGTGTTAAAGTCCAGTTCATTGATTCCATCACCCAAACTTGTAACTAGCCAGCACTCAGAGTTTTTGCTGTATGGATTGTATCACGTATATTCTAATAACCAAAAAATGGGTTTTATCCTCAATTTCATATGTCAGATTTGAGATACAGATCTGAAATAAATCAACAAAACACAAACCATACTCTAATAAATTTTATTATTACATTGCTAAGATTTGTCTCTTCCTTCTTTTTTTCAGATGATTGCAAAGGGAAAAAATGCTTCTGAGCTATTTCCTGCTGTTGTGAAGAATGTTGCCAGTAAAAATATTGAGGTATTCCTATAACTCATTAAGCATGCTGTTATGGAAGATCTGATTATGAAAATTTTATCTAATTGTACCAGACTTCAATATAAACCATAAAATCTCTAGCATTTTTAATAGAACTTCTGGGGGTTTATTTCATTATGGTAGAAATTTTATGTGTAAATAAAGGAAACCTATTGGGTGATTTGGAGGGAGGTATAATAACTATTTACATTTTAAAAAAAATTCTTGGTTTCAGAAAGTTTGTGAAATATGTTTGTAATTGAGAAGAGTTATTGTAGTTTATTTGAGGTATGGTGCTTCTTCCAAAGTTTAAGATTGTGCTACATTGTATTTGAAAAAGTATGCTGCAGATTGAAGCTGAGAGGTAAGGGTTGGGTAAAAAAAGTGTGTGTTCTTGCACCTTCATCAGGTGTTAGGCCCACAAAGTAGCTTGCTTCAGTAACTACTCCAGTGAAGAGGTGTCAGAGTTATAGTTGACTTTACAAATGAGATTTGGATAAAAATAGCATCTGTAAATTTGTAGTTTCAGACCTCGTAGTGACTAACAAGCATCAGTTTGATGAAAGCAGACTGAACATGCAACATTGAAAAATGTGGTAAACAGTTGTTTGAGGCACTGGGTTTTAAGTCAACTGAATGCATGCATCATTGTTCCACCCTTTTCTGGAAACGGGAGCTGTAAGTGTGCAAAGATGCTAATTCAGAGTCTTTCAGGAACTTACTGTATTAAAACTATTTTAGAAATGGTAATTGTACTTTTAGTAATAGGCAGTAAAAGGAAGTGAGATAAGGAATCAGACTAGTTAAATATTCTTTTCCTCTTTAATTTGCATTTGTAAGTTATGAGTACTCCAAGTCCAGTTTTAAACAGAGAGACCTTACACCAAAGAGGAATACCTTGAACAGTATTATTCATCTTATGTGCTTTTAACTTTAGTGCTGGAACCACTAGGCCAACAGAGGCAAGATTGCCCAAGCTCCAGGCTTTCAGCCCAACAGTAGTGAGCCCGAGAGTGTATTCCTGGTAGGTGTGCACATACATATAAATCTTGTATATGTATATATACAAAACAAAAATGTATATACAGAAGTAGCCCCATATATTGTCACAGGGTATCCCGGTGAACACAAACAGCACCAGCAGTTTGTCAGTTCAAGATGAATGTCTGCTATGTGTGGATCCATCCACACTGAGTCTGCAAAGTGGCTGGCCCATGGATCTCAGTCACTCCTGTTGCTGGCACATGGATGTATGAGCCTCTGATGCTGCAGCCCTGTTTCATGCCTGTAAACCAGGACTACCCTGGTTTCTCAGTAGCTGCTCCCTCATGGACTCTCCCTTAGACACACAGCTGTGTGCATGAATGGAGCACAGCTGGCCCTGGCCAGAACTCCCCTAGTCCTCTGCTGTCCAAACCCCTGTGGTTATGCCCTTAGAGAGGTACACAGAAAAAGCCTAGATCATGCCCACAGGCCATCTGGTTTCCTTGGTAGCTGGTTGGGACTTTAGTGGTCTGTGCCAGTTCCTTCTGTTGTCTCACCCTTAGATGCGCATACTCAGATTTACCTCCTTCACTTCACCTACCTGCCAGCCACTGCAGCTTGATCCATGTGCACACTTGCATCCGTTCCAGTCACTGGCAGCACAGGGACATGGGCTTGTGCTTGGTTTCACAGACTCTGGTCTCTTCAGTTGCTGACATTCATGGTCATGGGCCCTCTGGCCTGTGGTCCCAGCCGAGATGTAGGCAGCCAGACCCTCCCTTGTTCCAGGTGCTGGCCACCATGGATTTAGAGGTCCCTATGGCTTGGCATCACATTCCAGTTACTGGGGTCACATTTAAGTCCCCTCACTCTGGTCTCTCCAGCTGCTGGTGCCCTCTAGCAGGAGAGGGCACCCTGCATGTCAGCCCTCTAGCTTGTGGCCTGACTATAATTGCTGGCACATACATGCACCTTCATGCTGAATAAAGAGTACTTCACCAAGGAAAATAGATAAAAATGTAATTTAATGAGTAAATGTAATGGACTGTACTAATCATGTAGAAGGGTAGATGTACCAACCAGGGTAGATGTACCCACTGTTCAGATGTGTCCAGCCATCTTATACCTCTGTTTTCCCCAACTTGTTCTTCTCCAGATCAGGTAGATTTCCTCTGCTTCTCTTTCACTTTGGTTCTTCCTCAAAACATCCCATGCTAAGTCTTGTCTAAGATGCTCTTCATCTGTGTCCCATACACCCAGTACGCATAAAAGACTTTCAAGTCTGAAAGGTGCTGTGGTGTTTATTGATACTTGATGGTTTTAACATCTGGGCATGGGAGGTGAAGCTTTCCTGAAGTGGTTCTGGGAGGAGTGTGACAAGGTGTCCTTTCTGAGAGTCCTAAATTTAGTTTCCCTGCTACTGCTGTGTCTCTCTCTGTGCTTCTGAGCTGATGGTTCCTGTCATTGGCTTGGGAGAAACCAGAGCGGGGTGTTGCATGCAAACATCCCTCCATCCCCCTTGTCTCCCTGTGCTCCTTTGTGGTGTGAAAACAAGGTCTTGTCACATAACCTAACACTAATTAGCAGAAGCGTTTCACTGTTGATGTTTTATGGACCCGTTTTCTTATTTTAAACAAATAGGCAGTTGTATGAAATCACGTATCTTCTTTATGCAAGAAGTGACTGTTAAACTGCAAAGAGATCAGGACATTCATTGAAGCCATTTGACTAATTTCTTTATCAAGTTGAGTTAGATGACAAGTTTAGATCATAATGTAGTGCTATTTAGAGCTGTCTTGTGTCTCAGGAACCTTTATCATGATCCATTTTTAAGATGCTCTTGAAATTATGAGAAATTACTGGGTTAAGTCAGATTCTTAGTACATTGATCATGATACTGTTTTCTGAAACTGTTTTGCCAAATTTCCTAAGAATTCTTACACAAATCTGTACAAATTACTACGATGTAGTAGCAGACAATACATTGGTTTATCTGAGTGATTTTGTATCCAGGTGACTTTCCTGCCCAGAAATGGCTTCTGTTTTTATTTTAAAATCAGGGCTGAATGCTCTGATGCAGGAAAATGGAGATGAAGGAGTAGTATAACATGTTAATTTGTTTTAAGAGAAGCAAAGGGCATCTTATTGTTTACAGAAGTGCCCTATTTTTTTTTATTTTTTTTTGATAAGTACACGCCAACCTCAGCTTGATTAAGTGCATCATGTTGTGCATGGTAAGGATACAAAAAGTGACCTAATAAACAATTGGTGGTATAGAACTAAAATAAGTCTTCATCAATAATTCATGGAGTTTGATGTGCTTATATTGATAAATTAATTAAACAAATCTGCCTGTGTTCCTCAAGCCTAATGTGCTCCTGTTATGATTAGTTTTATAGAACAGAGCATTTTAACATTGAATGAAGGTAAATGGTAAAAGAATAGTGTAGTCACGAAGCTCTGAGTGCTTTCATTTCTAGTCACAAAGTGGTTTCAAGGAAAGGAGGCTTTCTTTGCACACCTGCAGTCATTCAGTGCACAGGCCTCTTGTGGTCAATGTTGATTGCTACTTCTCTATAGTAGAACAACAAATAATTTAGTATGATGTAACCGTCTGTGATTTAATATTATGGTTTTTTGCCAGAATTGGCACAAAGGTACATCTTCTGATACTGACAGTAATTATTAGCACAGCTGTAGTTGAGGGTCTTTCAGAATTTTCCATTATAAACCCCAATAGTCAGTTTACAACTCAAATGTAAAAAAAATGTTTTCACTGCTTCCTGGGCATACAGTGGCCATGAGGGGGTAAAGTGAATTAAATTGAACACCCTCCTCCCCAAAATCATACTCAGATTTTCTTAATCATTGAACATTGCATCCTTTGTAATATGCTTAGGTTGGCGGCATCTTTTGGATGCTTGTAGTCACGCAAAGGTGAATCTAATATCCTTTGTTTTTTTCCAAAACATAGTCAGAAGTGCTCTTTTAATCACATGTAAATAGTGTAAATTACCACACTTCAGCTGGAAGTTATATTCACTTTCAAATGTGTTAAAGTAATTGATACTGAGTTTCAGGGTAAAATAAAATGAACTTGTTGAAATTCTTGGCTATTTCTATAAGAAAAAAAACATGAGAAGTGCTCAAGTGATCAGTTGACACATGTCAACATCTTAGATTATTCTTTATTTACTAGTTGATAATATAAGGCAGTACTTTGTGTTATTAGCCTTCATCTGACTGTGTCATTAATTAAGCAACATTGCAGCACCTCAGGAGTTTCTATTAAAAGAATTGAAGTAAATTGCAAGACATTGGAGAAGCGTGTACTTCAGTGATATATTAGCTCTTTCTTCAAAGAATAAAATTTTGTTGAAACTGTGCAATCTAGGGCTTAGTTTTACAGAATTCTAAAACTTTCTGATTGTGATGTTCATTGTACTTTTTCTTTTCAGATAAAAAAGCTTGTATATGTTTATCTGATGCGCTACGCAGAGGAGCAGCAAGATTTAGCATTGTTGTCCATCAGTACTTTTCAACGTGCTTTAAAAGTGAGTGACTACTGAAAAGTGACTACTAATTAACATTTCGTAGGGAATTCTGAGCTAGCAGTGCGAAAATAGAAGTATTTGTGTAAGTGTAGTGTGGTAAACTAAAGCATGTGAATATCTGCATCTGATAAAGTAGTTTCAAGTTATGTGATTGACAAAGTTTTTTGTACTACCTCAAACCTTGTCAAGCAGCTAAGCCTACAAGATGTAAAATTACTTCACTGAAGAAAGGCAGCAGAACGGTGCTCTCAAATCCACAGTGTAACATTTAATTTCTGGAATGCCTTTTCTCCTTCCAACGTAACTTACGTATATAGCAAAAAGACCCTGTTATTGCCATGAACTACCTGTCTTCCTTTTAGTTTATGTAAAAGAACTTTATTTACAACAGAGGATTGGAAAAAAGATAAGGAAGATAGTAGTACCTAAATTAAAATATTCAGTGTGTTGCACGTAGTGCTTTTTCATTAAAAGCACTGAAAAAAGCATTTTGTAATCTTCTGTTTCAATGAGAAATGGGAATAGAGAGCAAAGATTAGGGTTGCTTTTGAAGTGTGACTGTGGAGAAAAGAAAGATTTATTAAGTCTATGTTCTTAAATTTGGCCAGTTTTTATAATAAGAGAAGATCGCTTTTTTCTTTTTTCTTTTACCTTTCTTGTAAGGCTGCTCTAGGTTCATAATTAATTTCTGTCGTGTCACTTACCCCAGACCTTGCATCTTGTTGGGATATATTGCAATCAGAGCACCACTTGTGCAGCTCTTGGACTATCCCACACCAACTACAGAATTTTCTGCCCTTTTCCTTTCAACTTTTATCTCAATATCAAACGTACTACCTTTACTATCTGTGACTGCCATGAAAAGCTGAAATTCAAATTACTTTGTATCCTGTGTTTCTAGTGATATATGTGTGCAATGATCACTTCTCATGGCATAACTCTTTTAAAAGCTATGGGTAATGAGAACAGTAGGAAGGGGATAGGTTAAATGTTGTGGCTGAGTAGCAAAAAAAGGAGTGGCGGTGTGGCAAGGAGGTAGACACCAAGCTAGTGGAGATTGTCAGCAGCTAAGGAAATCTGCTATAAAAATAGGCAAATATAATTAATTCTCTCTGTTCATTTTTTGTAATGTTTTGTTTCTCTTTTGGCAATGATTATAATTTGGCTTTATGTGTGGAGATTTTTTCCTCCCTCTTTAGAAAGAACGTTTTAGGGTATTTTCAACTTCTGTGACTGCAGATGAGATTTGCAAACTCTGGTAAGAACAAGTTGTTTTCCCAAAACTGTCAAATGAAGTGCTTTCACCATCCATATTCTTACTACTCAGAAGCTGCTAAAATGTAAGAATTTTGAGAGCTTAGATGAACTAATCATTAAGTAATACCAATCTGAAAATCTATGTTGCCAGTTTTCAGTCCTTCAGAGAAATGTTCTTTAGGAAGTCCCCTTCTGGCAGGACAGTACACTGAATTAACAATGCTCAATTTCAGTGTGCTGGATTTTGGAGGATTTAGTACCTTATTAAGCAACATTTTTCCCTCGTATCCCAAGCCTGGGATTAAAGGACAAAGTTTATGTAACTGTTCTTCCAAATACAGGTGTGTTGGATCTCCAAGCTAACCCTAGTATTGTAAAAGAGGACCAAGAACTGGGACAAAAGAAGGGAGGAAAAGAAATAGATTTACATGTTTTAATGTGTTGTTACTAATTAAGTGTAAAGACTGCAGCAAATTTATTATTTGTTTCTGCATTATCTTATTTTCTTTCTCCCCTTCTCTCCTGTTCTTTAGGATCCTAATCAATTAATCCGTGCAAGTGCTTTAAGAGTTTTATCCAGTATCCGGGTCCCAATTATTGTTCCTATTATGATGCTTGCTATTAAGGAAGCCTCTTCTGATTTATCTCCTTATGTGAGAAAGAATGCAGCCCATGCAATCCAAAAACTGTATAGGTAAGTGATTCTGGCAAATACTGAAAAGCAGTTTTAAGATAGTTGTGGGCTACATTTATAAAGACTACTGGGGGTTTGGCATGTCTCAGATATGAGATCAGTTTCTTAGAACTATAACGTGTGTGTGGACATTCCATCAGTCAAGTGGTTTGGTTGGAATTCAAGCAATTCTCTTGCTTGCTAGACTAAAAGGATATAACTGTAAAGGGATACAAAAAGAGACTGATACACTATCTTTTAGTTTTTAATGTACCAGTTATTTTCATCTGTGTAACAACTGTCCTGGTGGGTATTCTCCAAATCTTAAAATTTCTCTGTTTAAAGTCTGCATCTTTCATCCTGAAGGCATTTGCTGTAGTTTGTAATGCATATGACAAAAGAATGCTAACTTGTAGAAATTTTATCTGTGCAAGTCCAAATCTTCCAGATCTTCCTCTTTTGTCAGAAATTCATGTTGGGGAAGAGTTCTTATCAAGACTTTGATACTATTTTGCAGAGGTGGGAGCAGCAGAGCTTGTACCTTTGCAAAACATCATCAGGCATTTATTCTACTATATACTTCACTTTTATTTCATCTATGCTGAAAAGTGGAGTTTGAGAGATGTTAGAGGTTCTGAATCAGGTAACCTCAGGCAGCTGCAGTTCCATGCCCTCTCAAACCACCCAGATGCAAGGCTGAGCATGTGTTCTGATAGGCACATACAAGATACATGTACAACACACATACCCACAGCCATCTATACAGATCAGCAGAGACAGAAATCAGCAGTCATGTAGACAGTACCAGCACCAACATTTTCCTGTTGCACTTTCTGGCTGATAAGTATACAGGCCCATTAGTATGCCTAGATGTGTCAATATGGATCCCCCAGTGATAATCCTAGATGTTCCGTGTTTCCAGGAACTGGCTTTGCATCCCCAGTCTCCCAGTTTCTGCCACACACAAGCACACAGTGCTTGCAAACCCACCACACTTCCTACTACAGACCCCCTCAGTCAGATGCACACATGCCCTGCCCTTTCACTCAGACACTGTGAATCCTGGTATCTCGGTTTAAAGACTCAGATTATGCTGTAAGTTGCCCATATACCTCCTCATCTC
Source organism: Manacus vitellinus (assembly GCF_001715985.3). Lineage (NCBI taxonomy): Eukaryota > Metazoa > Chordata > Aves > Passeriformes > Pipridae > Manacus > Manacus vitellinus. Next base: position 10,998,793 of record NW_021939324.1, on the reverse strand, counting down.
TGCTTGTCTTGTGGGAGGTGGAGAGGAGGTGAGAGAGATTGAGACGTGGTTATCTCAGTCAACCTCCAGACCTTACAGTCTCTCCAATACTTCGCTTGGATACACTGGTCCTACTGGTAGATAAGATCTTCAGTTGTAGCACTCAGAGGCACACACAGGTGTCCAGATCAGTGGCCCCACTTCAATACTTGGCTTCCCAAGCCACGCAGTGTGGTTTGATATTCTCAGGCAGTCACACACTGTCATACTTGCTCTGGTTGCTGGTGCTACTGTTATACGGGTCTGTATAACCCATGGTTTAACTCCAGCTGCTAGAGCTTAGATCTCCATATCACATATACACACGGAATAGAGACTGCCTCTGTAGTCAGAGGTGCACAGCATGGGTAGACGAGTGTGCTGAGCAGCAAAGCATTTAGATACACTTGACTCCTTTTGTGCACCTCTCCCTTTATTTTCCTACTCTTGTTCCTCCCAAAGTAATTTAGATCCTTCCATTTCTCCCATAAACATCTCATCTTGTATGATTGCAGGATACTCTGTCTGGCATTTGCGTATTAATTCTTATAGCCCTGTAACTAGAGCTCTTTAGCCTGTTCTTTTATTTCCACTCCAAAAATGCTCCCTTCCTTATCTAAAACGTAGGAAGGAGGAGGGGGAGGAATGTAAATTCAGTTATTGGAGCCCTTACTGATGGTTTGCTTGATCACGTAAGACAAACTTTTGGCTTTTCCTCTGAAGGTTTTAGTCCTTGGCAGAAGATCCAGTAAAACTTCCTTGACCAAAATAGAAGTGGGAATGAAAGGTGATCATAAAAGTACTTATGCAACAATGTACTGTTGCTTTGCTTATGATGATAGTGGCTTCTAACAAAGTTTTGTTATCCATTTTGCATGTTCTAGTATTGCTAGGTCTTAAAGTCTTAGCTAGATATTCACTTTGTGAATCTGTGACTAGAAAGGATATACTGTACATTAGGGAAGTTCATCACTCAGCATTAAAACTGAAGTGTACAGTAATGACCAAATACTCCCTTACTTATCTGTAACTGTATCCATGTTGAAATGACTTCCCAAAGGCATAGAACTACACATCTGTATCACTCTTTGTACTCACTTTCCCTTTGTATTTTCTTCTGCTTTGGCTTTGATTTCTTCCATGCTGTGTAGATGCATGATGAGGAAGGAGCCGGAATGCAAAGTTGATCCTTACCTACCTAAGAAGCAGGTGTTACAATAGTGGATATCTTAGGCAAACTTTTCTCTGCTCTTTTAATATGGAAAGGATGCTACAAAGGTTGTTTTTTGCAACTTTTGTTTTTCCTCTTCTTTTGCTATTTACGTAGGACTTCAAGCTGTCTATTTTGTATCAGCCTGCACATCAACTTTGTATAGGTACATATCCTATACATTGGACATTGAATACAAATGTACAACTCCAAATCTTTGAGTTCCTGTACTTCTCACTAAAATTAGTGGTTAACAAAGTGTCTTACTTGAAGTTTTATAGTGATAATTAGATAATAAAAATATGATTCTTCTTTGTTCTGGTGTTCATTCACTACTGAATTAGTTCATTCTGAAATTCACTTCTGCAAAAGCAGTGAGATCCTTATGATTTAACATATGAAGTTTGGTCAAGTTCTCCCTGATGTGGGTTGGCCTGTCTTAATGGTTCTTAAATCCTGAACTTTTTATGAGTTTGAGTATTAAGTTTCTTATAGAACACACGTAAGTGATATAACATAAGATAATATTCATAATTTAGTTTTATACTCCTGCAATTCAGTTAATTAGTAACTTATATTCAGTTAAGTTCTTTTACGAAGAGTTCTTTGCAGTACTTGATTTTTCTGGCAATGTTTTCTTCAATGCTCTTTGTTCCCAGTTTTTGTGTAAAGGTCAGAAAACCAAACCTCTTATAGTTTTGGATAGTCTGAATGAATGAATAAAAATTATTTTATTTTTCTTTCTAGTCTTGATCCAGAGCAAAAGGAAATGTTAATTGAAGTGATAGAAAAGCTTTTGAAGGATAGAAGTACGGTAAGAAACAGTTTTCTGTTACACATGCTTATATTTTTAAGGAGTTTACTCTGGAGCCTGTCATTTAGTAGTATGTAATATGCTTTCCTAACCCTTGCTGATGTGATTTTATATGTTTTCAGATAGAAGTGTCATTGTGTATTTATACCTTACAGTATGACTGTAATAGTGACCGTCTCTTTGCATCATGAGTCTGTTAATTATTCTGGTTTTGTTAGCATGTTTTTATGTATGCTTCTTTAAACTTTATTTTGAAAATTAAAGTTATATTATATGAATCAATGTACAAATCTTTATGTATAAATTTTCATATCCACTTTTTCATTGGGACATTAGCTTGGTAATTTTCAGTTTAGTAAGAATAGTGTTAGTAAGAATAAATTACTTCTGTATAATGCACATTGTGCTTATTGACATCCATCTCTCTTGTACTGTGTACAGTTATTAAAAAATTACACTTGCTGTGCATTTGTTTGTTCTTTCAAATATCTTCACTTCCAGTCTGGTAAATAAGAGATGTTCTGGCAAAACTTCTGTAAATTTAACACTCTTGTTGTATTTTACCTGCCCTATATAGGTACAGATTTTCTGTATGAGCTCCTAGATGTCTCACAATGGTCTTACACTTTATTTTCTTTTATTCTGCAAGTAAGTTTCCCACGTATAACCTGGAAAGATAATGGAGCAAGGAATCAAAGTTAGATTTCGAATAGAAACCAGAATTGTAAATTAAAACATTCTCTTATTCATTGTGTGCAGATTACTAATTTAATGAATGTAATGCTTTTTGACTAAAGGAAAGTATTGCTAGGGTACCGGATGTTGTGTTGCTTCATCTCCCATTTACCAAGTGTTTTTGTAACACATATGACTGTATCCTCCATTGTTCTAGCACAGTCAAGGTGTTCAGGACATAAATGGTGCTGTTCTCTAAAAGACATCTTGCAACTTCCATTGAAGGGTTAGTGAAGGAGTGTGTTAGAGCTTAATGGCTCAGCAGACTGTAAATCAGTTAGTTATGTCTCCTGTTTGCATCTCTACTTGACCTGTACTTACCTGTCAGAGGCCTTTGTGCTTCTGTGATGTTGTCCCTGCAGTGGTTCTTTTTGTATTTTCTTGTTGTGGCTCAAACTCGTGGTGTGTATGCAAACTGTGAGTGTGAGATTAGATTGTTTTTACCTATGGAGGCATAAAGGACTAAAAAACCATCAAGAAAATAAAATCCCTGAGTCTTTGCTCTGTTTCCTAGTCCTTATTGCATATGGTAAGTGGCAAGTCAACAACTAGTCATTTACACATTTACTTTAACAAAATGTTAGAGGAAAAAAGTATAGACTAGGTTTGGATCTTCTTTTTCCTTGCATTTGGAGTCACTTATAAGGACATCAATGCTCATTGCTTAATATGTGCCATAATTCTAGTGCCTCTGTGACGCTGAATAATAGATGCTGCATTTGTGAAGATACCAGCTGAAGCAGTAGTCAAAATTATGCTATTTTGTTGGCACATTCAAGAGGCTAAGAATGATGGACTAGAATCATGTCTTCTGGACCTGTTTGGAGACATAACATGGTTAACTGCTGCAGCCTTTTCCTCCCTCTGATCCCTCTTAGTCTATTCCCTAGCAAGACCTGATTCCAGTCTGGACTGACACATTTCAGCTTCAGAAGTTTTACTTTTTTGGGAAGTGATATGAAGAGTAATTATTCCGAAAAGAAACCATACAAATCTTTCTTCAAGACTCTCTGAATCAAAACCAAGTATTAATGTGTCCTCTTTTTGTCACAAACTCCACAGCTTGTGGTGGTCTAAAGTGGATCAGTCCTTAATAGCTTTGGGAGGAATACTGTAGCATGGAAAAGTTTTACCTTAAGAAGTTATCTTTTATCATGTACCACTGAATGTTCCCAGAAAGCCCCCACGTTTACTACCAGAAAGTGCATAGGGCACAAGTGTTTCATTAGCAGGTAACTCCTCTCTGAATGAGCTTATTCATTGCCCCTAATTGGAAAACAGCAGTTTATTCACAGTGGGGAAATCAGAGTGCCACTTGTAGCTAGTTTTAGCTTTTAAAATTGGAGGAGATGCAGCTGCTTATGGGTGGTAGTCCTTAAGTACAGGTTTGTACCTATGTAGCCAATGTAGCCTTAAGCTGGCAACTTTCTAGGTCTTAATGAGGCTACTCCTGGGAAATTTGTGTTAATTTGACTCACCTTTTTGTATTCTCTCAGGGAAGCTGAACTTCATGCACTTAACGTAAAAGAAGAAGCTTCTTCCACATACTTTTTTTATTTTGCAGCCTTGCTTACGAAAGTTAAGTCTGGTTTGTTGCCACAGAAAGGCTGTAAATGGGATTGAACTGTAGAAGAGCAGCTTTTGGTCGTAGCCTCATAAAGTGCCTGTATTTGATTAATGCCTGTTTGACAATCAAAATGCCTGAAATTCATAGGATGATAATGTGGAACTGGAACTGCAAGTGTTTAATTGACAGTAATCTTTGGATTCCTTCCATTAAAATGCACAGAAGCTGTTCCCTTACATGAACATTAGTTGTCGTCTCTTGATAGCTCTATAATCTAGTATCAGCAAATCGGTTTGTTCACCAGAGAGGGATAATCTTGGTGACTTCAGGAATTGTTGAATATCAGTGGTTCTCCACCTTTTTTTCACTTAATGGAAATGCCAGGTTATTTTTGGTATTTCTTGTACTTAAGGTCTGATAATCCTCAAACAAGCCATAATGCATTGTATATTAACAATGGAATCTAAGAAAATCCACCATATTTTCTTTTGTTATTCTTAATCTGTTTTAGACATGTTTGGAGGGAGAATGTAATTAGTAGCAATAACAATGTATATAAGTGTTGAATATTGTTCAAGTGATATTTGAGACTGTGCTCTAATGAGAAGTAAATTTTTACTCAAAATTTGTTTATTTTCTGTAACTATTTCACCTAAAGCAGGGTTTTTGAAACTTCCTGGCATAATCCTGATGTTAATGAAGGATAGAATAGCTAATAAATATAGATGCCTCTAAATTTCTGAAAACTGGAACATGCTATTGTGTGTTATTTAATGCAGTTTTTGTTGCACAAAAAAGACACAATGTATTTAAATTAGTAAGACTCATTTTACATTTGAAATAGCAATAAACTATCTGTATGGGAATTTTACTACAGTAAAATTAAACCCTTTTATCAGATGGTATGTGTTCATTTTTTTTTAGGTCTCAGTCAGTAGTAAATTTTAATATAAGCTGAGGTAAGCAAAACTTAAAATGAGATGAGATCTAACCTTAAATCAGCACTTCATTAAAATTTCTGGTGAGACAAAGGAAAGATCACTCTACTCCTTGAGTGTCTTAACACAAAGATTCAATTAAAAGCCAAGCTCTTAGTTAATCTAAAATGCAAAATTATCAAGTGCAAGCCATTGTTAACATACTCTCAAGGGTATATTAACTGGGCATTAAGAGTCTACCAACAAGTCTGTGATTTTGTGCAAGTATATTTAAATTTTAAATGTGTTTGTATGTCTTTTTTTTATTGAGACTTGTAACTCATCCTAGTTATGTTTTTACCCTTGCTTTATCTCAGGTTTTGATAAGCAGGTACAAGAGCATGAATACCTGCTCCTTTTATTTTTCTAGTAATTCTTGATAATTGAGCAGCTGGATTGATTTTACGTAGAAGGGAAGATAAGACCATGTGTATTTTATCCTAAAATGATTTTCTGTGAAAGGAATATGGCTAGTCATGTAGTCATGTGTGAAAGTATAACTGGCTGGTTTAGAGGAAACTAGTTCCCTTTTCTTTCAATCAATTCTGTATTACTTCACTCTAAATCTATTTTTTCCATTCACTTACCAAGCCTGATAATCTTTTGATGCATAGGATTTAAGGCAAGATGTGTTGCTTAAGTTGCTTTTGGCATACTGTGAGGGACTGTAGTTAACAGCCTGCGCTGCTCTAATTGTATAAACAACAATAAAAATCAAGTTCATTGATGATATCTGAGTTACAGCAGTTAAAAGAAACGTTTAAAAGAAATATGTTGGTGTTAAAAAGAATCATGTCTGTTATCCAAACCTGTAAAGCAAAAAGAACTTGTGACTTACATTCCTCCATCCAAATTAAAGTATCCCAAAGTGTATCAAAAACTGCATCTAAAGATAAAAGGCAGAATGTGGAACTGTAGTTAGAATGTAGTTGTATGGATGATGGGTGTATTAAAAATGCCCAAATTTATTTCAGGTTTTCATCTGTAGCTTTGATCTGTTTTTATTTTGTTTGGCTATATACCTCTGTTGTAACCAATTTATTTTTCTGTTCTGGTGTGATAATTTACTTTATAACAGATACAACTTAGTATTAACTCTGGGGGGTGAAAAGACCTTATGCAAATAGATGAGTATTTAGATTTCTTTTGCAGACTGCGTGGTTACTAGATGAAGTGCAGATTCTTTCCAAGTGAGATTCCTTTGATTAAAAAATGATCCTAGAAATTGGTGATGGCTTTGTGATGAAGGTCTTGGTCTTTTAATCTAAAGTAGTATATTTAGGGATAATGGGGAAAGAAAGCTGGGCTCTCTTCTTTTTAACAGTAGGCTTCAGTTAATAATGTAATATTTCAGTTTAGAACCCAAATGTGTAGTGTAAAACAATATTTTCTTAACTTATTGATTTAATGTTGGTAAATGCTTCACTTTTGTGGAAAAAAATTACTGAGTTCATGCAGATGTTTTATTGTGATAGATCTATTATCCAGCTATTAGAAGATAAATGACTGATCTTTTCCAGTTTCCTTGCCTCCAGAAAATTGAAATAAGAAGGGGAATATCATTTGGGCTGTATGATTAGGGCAGGTGGGGTGGCCATTAATTTAAGAGAGAAGAATCTTGGCAGCGTGGGCCAACTTGCACTGTATTATCAATCAAACCTCGATGCACTTCTTGTGATGACCCAGCACTCTCAGGTTTTTGCAGCTTTAATTAGAATTCATGACAAAATAGATGCAAGGAAACATTTTGTACCCTTCATAATTTTATAGAAAATTTATTGTTATTAGAGGAACCATTTGCTTAGTGTGATTTTTTTCATTACCAACTTGTCAACTAGCATAGATAATCTGGAGAAAATATGAACTCCATAGATTGGGTGTCACTTTTGTTGATGGTTCATATAGTTTACCTTGGAGCACAGCTAATGGCTGAAGTTCATAGCAACAGCACAGAAAAATGTGGCATCCAGTGAAAGACAAATGAACCATGTTTATTGCTTTAATATAAAAAATACATAAATGGAAAGCAGCATTTGAATTTGATGAGCTCATTGCTAGTTTTGTTGGAGTGATTTATATTTTCTCCTTATACAAAAAGCTACTATTGACACAGTGAGATGGAAATTAACTGACTGTTTTTTAGAAACTGATATTTTTTGGTTTTATATTCTGATTGAATCATTTTGTTTTAATTCTAAATATTTTTATGGAATGTTGAGCATTTAATAAACAAGATTATTAGCTGTTCCACTGATGTTTAGATATATAGTAGGATCAAACTATAGGGGAAAGAGTGTCAACTAGAAAATAATTTCTTATTAAGACAGCGTTAAGAAATCTTCTCAGAGAAATCTTCTTGTCACTAGTGCATTTTCAATCTGTCACATTCTTAATTTTTTTTCCCCCTTTCAAATGAAAAGACTAATTTTAGAAGTGGAGAGAGAGGCATGATCTTAAATAGTGTCATGAATGAATGGCAATTCCTGTATTAACTTGTAAGTCTGGTGACTTGCCACAGGAATAAAATACTTGTTTGTCCAGTGCACCTCTTGCATTTCATAGCATATGTTCAATTTTTTATTAATAACTTTTAATATCTTTTAATATCTTTGTCAGTTTTCACAACTGACAGCATTCTCATTGTAAACTTGAGTGGGTGACTGATGTGACTTGAAATAAGTAATTATTTAGAATTCTCGTATTTCAGTTTGACTCTTTCTTTGCATTAAATTATTGTGTTTTACTCACAGTAACTGAGCTTTTAAAAGGCCAGAAATGTTTATAGGATATATTTTCAGTTTTAAATGATCTGAGCTAGTGTTATATGTATTTTATGTCAGCTTTCAAACTAAATCACATCCAAATGAAGGAGAAATACAGCAAAATGTGTGTACTGTCTTACTAGCAGTAAAAGGCAAGTGTATCCACTCCACGATTACCATGATACCACGAAGGACATCTGTGTTGTCCTTCACCTATGAACCTAAAAGGGTATTTATATATTTATATATTAGATTGTCACTATTCTTGTAGTCATAAACTGATCTGTGTGTCAGTCTCCCTCACCCCTGAGATGGGACAGTGACCTACAAAAAGTCTCTCCGTGTGGTCCAAAAATATCATCCCTCTCTTCTAAAGCTCCAGGTGTATCACAACGTCCTCTGCAAGTTGGCCTCAACTGCAGTTCAGAGTTCTGCATCCTGATAAAGAGATTTCCCACCTTTTCAGTCTTCCATACTCAGCTTCTATGGCCTAATTGAATACCTACTCAGGACTGATAGTGATTTGCCTGGGATTAATCACTGCCTTCTGCTGAGTTTTGAATCCCTATGTAAGCATCAACTCGCAGCAGTTTTTAATTACAGAATAGCTTACTGCAGCACGTTGTTGTGAAGAAAGTTTAGTACAACAGCATATAAAAAAGAGCTTTTGTTTTTGTGATACAGCAAAAAATAGCAAATTATTTTAGATGTAAAGTGTATTTAGCTCTATCAAATAATCAAATTTTGCTCCCTGGAATGAGTTGCATACTTGCTGGGACCAGCAGGTACCAGTATGTGGATGAGGCTGGAGACAATAAATGCAACTTCACGTTTATTCTTATTGGTAATTCATAAAATCCCCACAGAGCCTGAGACTGGTTTAGCATAATAGCAAGACTATATTCTGAGCTGTTTTCTTTCAATTGTAATGTTGGGCGCATACTAATAAACCACATGTCAGCCAAATGCAAGGAGAAAAATGTAACATATGAATATCATTGTATTTAATATTTCCCAAAAAGTACCATTTCAATAAACTGCACTTCTATTTAATTGCTTACTTTAAGTCATTGGGGAAATTTTAGAGGTTGAAATGCAGATCCCTAGTGCTCAGATAGAATATGACATTAATTTGCTGCCAGAAGGCTATACGCATGCATGCTAACTGCATACATATCAGCTGCTTCATATAAAGTCTCATCATTTTAGTTATTTGACTTAACATGTACTCTGACACAAAGCAAATCTTAATTAAAGCAATTAGAAGAGAAAGAATAGTAGTTCCAGGCACACAATGATATGCCCTTATAAGGCATGGTCAGCTTTTGAGCTTTTCTCACAGTTTGATTAACCTGCTGACAGAATTTTAACTGGAATTCCAATATGTGTTTCCTTCCTTTATTTTAAAAGAAAATACCCTGGCAGAAGGTTTCAGTAATCCCCAAGGTGTTAGCATGTTGATCACCTATTTAATTTTCTCATAAAAACAAAGCTATTTTACAGTCATAGTCAGCATGAGAATCTTTGTGTATAAATAAAGATTTATTTCTTATGGAGGCAAAATATTGTGTGAGAACATGACAGGGCATAAATGATCCATTCCTGCAATTTTGTAATTGGTAGGGAAGTGCTGAACAACATGCAGAAATTATGTTTGTGTTCTTTGAGGAAAGGTATTAATATATCTCTTTATTGTATTACTGAGTTTTGTACCTTTTTTTTTTCAGAGTGTATTCATAAAACTAAATATAAAATTTCCTATGACAGTTAATTTTTCTGTATTGAGAGAGAAGTTTGGATTCTGGTAATGCCAGGGAACTTGCCCCAGCTCTTCTTTCTTTTGATCAGACTGGTGTTGATAAGAGAATCCCAATAAATGTTATTGGGCATATTGCTGTGTTTTACTTCTTGTTGTTTCCTGTTACTTCTGAGTTAATTGCAAGTTCTCTGATAATTTATTTGGAAGCTAAAACTGAAAAAAAAAAATTATGCCTACGTTGCTATGTCTTCAGGGCTGGGAAGCAGGAATTATGTGAGTAATAGAAACAGCAAGTGTTTTCTCTGTTCTAATAATATTACCCGAATTCTATTTTGAGTAAGATACCATTTCTATGGACTTATTTTTTTATTATTGTTGTTTTGTTTGTTTTTGCTGAATAGAAATAATTCAAAATTGCTGAGAATTGCTAGTATTAATTCTGATTCTCAATTGTGGATGAACTGTAGAGGGAGTACTGACCTTCTGGTTTATATTTTGTTTTCTAGCTGGTAGCTGGGAGTGTTGTGATGGCATTTGAGGAAGTGTGTCCAGATAGAATAGATCTGATTCACAAGAACTACCGAAAGCTCTGCAACTTGTTGGTTGATGTGGAAGAGTGGGGTCAAGTTGTTATAATTCACATGTTAACTCGATATGCACGTACGCAGTTCATAAGCCCATGGAAGGTAAGCTTATGACTTTTAAAAATAGTATTGTGAGCCTACATTCTGAATTATTTCCATTGTTGGATGTACTTAGTCTTTTAAGATGTGTTTCTATGGGGACTTAATACCAACCAAATATGTGAGTCAGCTCTCTAAGACTTCACTAACGCAAATCATCCACCCTTCTTCAGAGCATGAGAATTCTTCTTCCAAGCTATAACCTTTTCTGCTTTACCCATGGCACATCCCATGGGCAGCAGAGAGACTCCTTTTTCTGTGGTTCTTTGAACCACGTGGCTCTTCGCTTTTACATGAGTGAGAACAAGAAAGTTTTATCATTCTGTTCTGACACTGGGTAGAATCTACTTGCATTTTAGATATGAATACCCAGTATCACAGCATGAGAAACATCACCCTACTTGTCTAGGCTTTGCTAATGTGCTGAGGCACTGTGTGGAGACTTGAATATAAGTATTTGAAATGTGAAGTACAAAAAACATTGTATTTTCATTTTAACAATGTGAATATGAGTATACTCTTTAGCATTTATAAAAGGAGATATTCAAAATACAAATCCTGTCATTTCTTACAACTAAAAAGGGCACAGCTCAAGAAATTGATGCTATTGTTTCAATAGTGATTTAACTCTGGATAACAATTTAAATTAAAAGACAGAGTACTTCTGGAAAGAACTGTATAAAATTGCTCCACAGTTCTAGTTGTTTGCGTTTATTACAGGCTTGGGGATATTACTAATGTTAAGTTTTACCATTTAATTTGAAAACCATTCATGTTTAAAGATGTACATTTCAGTGCAGATTATTGTGGTTCGTAATTAGCATATTAACAATTTTTAAAGATTTCTTTTTTCAGCATTGGAATAGGGAATGACACCAACTATCACTGAATTCATTCAAACTGTCTTTTAATACCATTTGCCTGAGAATCAAGACTGAAATACCGTGGCATTCTGTGTTAATGTATGTATAATTTGTTATGTGAAAATAATCATAAGGAGTTGTATTTGGACAAACAGTTAATTTCAGCCTGATTTAGTTTACAGTTATATTCACTTCTTAAATAAGCAGGGATTATAACAAACAACAAAAATGTTTGGAGTAGAATCATACTTCTGCACTACTAGTTAGATTCTGAAACACTCTTTTTTGTTTCTGATGAAAATGACATTGTTTATAAGAACACATTTTTCCAGAAAATTGCTTAAAGTAAGGAAAGTATTTTTAGATTATGAGAGATTTAGGTTATATGTTTTCCTAAGGTCCTTGAAGCAGAGTGTTTACTGCATGTTCCTTATTGGAAGAAGGCAACTTTCATTCTTCCCTCCGACATTTAGAAAGAATCAAAACTGTTAATCTGCTTTGCCTAAAGCTACAGTTCTGCAATTTGTTTCAGCCAGTTTTAGTCTGTGACTGGACAAAGGAAGTTTAGAAGAGGAGGATGAACTTCTGTCTTGGACTGAGAGGTTGGAGGTCTTAATGGGAATTTCCTTCTTTAAGGCTCTAATGTACTTTTTTCGCTGAAACTGGATGGATAACAGTTGTTGCTGTGGCCTGTGCTCTAGGATTGTAAAAGGTTTGTGTGACAATACTGACAGCGTCAACCTAAAATTAGTCATTAGTAGAATGGTATTAATAACACTTTGTTTCCACTTTCAAAAGCTTCGATGTAAAATTTAGTTTGTCTACCTCCTCAGGAGTTAAATTAACAGATTTTTTTTGTGGTGCTAGTTGAAATGCGTGCCTTTGTCAATAGGTTCTTAAATGAACTCATCATACAACAGGCCATCTTTTGCAGTAGAAGAGATTTTTAATTTAGTTTATTTGCATCATTATGGATCAGTATTTAGGCTGTTTATATGTAAATGTATGATTTGAGGAACAATTAAGTGTTGACAAAGTAGATTGCAGTCGTATCAATTGCAGTGCATTTTCCATAGTTTTTCTAACTGACATCTTTGATGATAAATAGTGGATGCCAAGTCAAAGCCGATTATACAGTGCACTAGGAATTCATGGCGCTGTCAGGGAGAAGACCGATTGACTTTAAATTTACATATTAATGAGAAGATTTGTTAAGAGGGTGCTTGACTATAGAAAATAACAGCATATTTATAGGGCACGACACTTTATAAATAAAGCTGATACAGGAAAATGGAAATTAAACCTATCAGATTAATAAATTCGAGGCTGCTAAAATGCATATTTGCATTTTTATTCAGTAAAATTTACCTTACTTTTTGAGAAACATATGTTGCTTTTGTTCAGATTGAGCTAATTCCTAGCAAGTAATGGTGTAATGGTTTGAATTGATTTCTTTTGCATTTAGAAATCTAAGGAAAAATTTGGAATACATACCAGTTATGGAGAAAGATGTTTTTTAAGTGATATGCTTAAGGTTGTTACAAAACTTTAATCAAATTACCCATTAACCAAGAACACTTAGTTTTATATTCCTATTTTTAGCTTCTTTGAAGGGTATAATTTTTAATTCCAGTTGTAAATGCTGTGAGAAAGAATATCCTTGGTTTATGCTATTTGTTTTAAAGTAGTTACATGTGAATACAGTTTCAGAATAACCTTTTTTTCTTTAACATGTGTTAACTGGAATGAGAGCATGGCACTCATATTGGCAATACCTGCTTGGGACTAGAACCAGCAAAAACAATTTCAAGTTTGTTGGGAAACAGCATACATGATAGCAGATAAAACTGTGATGAATTCCAGCATAAATATTTTGCCCTACTCTTGTTGCAGAAGTTGTTGGGACTGCCAAGTTGTTTGCAAACATCACCTGACCGATAACAGCTTGCAGCTTATTCTAAAATAAAGTTGTTGGTTTCAATGAATACATTGAGTTGCAGTCTAGCAGCACAGAAACTGATTTTGGGCTGTTCAGCCATCCTTGTTTCTGCAAGATAAGGATCGCAGGAGATAGTGGCTGCTTCAGCTGTCCTGATGCGTAAATTTAACACCAAGCACATGTCCCATCTGGGAGAGATGTCTTCTAAAAACAGCTGACTTGGTCAGAAGTGCTGACAGTCTTTGTATAGAGCGAAATGGAGCTGGGAGGTGTAGTCTTGCAAAAAAACCAGTGACTCTCAGGGCTGCTCAGCTTCATTTCGGACAATTGAACATTACATAAATAAACTCTCTTGATGTTCAGTTAAGATCGGAAAAAAACGGTGAATTCATATTGATCATGGGCTTCCGTTGTAACAAAGTTGCTGATAAGGACTTCTGAGAAGCTTACATTTTTAGGATTAATTATAGAAGTACTGCTCAATTTAAAGTGCTCAGAATTTACTAAGAATAACTGATGGCGTGGGAGGGAGGGAAGGAGGAATTCAGCCTGAAGAAAATAATCTAAAAGAATAAGGAATTTTACAAGAAAAATGTGAAGTATTTGAATGTGTATATGCCCTAAACCATGAATTGTGAAAAGGAGCCCAGCTCTCAGTGAATTACAGGAAGAAACAGATTGAAAATATTTATTTTGATTGATAGCTCTGACAAAATGTTGAGGTCCCTTCTGACTTCAACTGTTCTGTGATCTCTTGTCTTTTGTTAAATGCTTTAAAATGTTTCCTGCTCTTGTGGTATTTTCTTAGTATCTTTTAGTGAGAAATTCTTAGTGTATTCCATAAAGGTCATGGTTATGTGTGATACAATTCAGTGTCTAATGGCTACTTAAGTCAGCTCAACAGTGTCTAATACTGCTTTAAATATTTTGTTGTTGTTGTTGTTCCCCGTGTTGGGGTGCACATTGAGTGAACTGTAATTGTGAACAATAAAGCTTCAAGCACAGCACATAGGAAATACTGTCTATCCTTAACTGTTGTAGAACTTGTTAACAGTGTAATGAGCATCCTGAATCAGTTCTTCTGGTTTACTGTGGGAGAGCTTAATAAAACTTCTAAATCCTCTGCTGAGAGGCTGAGAACAGAATGGAAAGTTGTATTCAGGGTAATAGCCTCCTATTAACTAGGTTACCCAGACAAAGTAGTAAGAATGAAACAAGCTAAAATATTTTAAAAATATTTTTTATGTATATAATTCATTTAATAATGAATCAACCTGAATATACCTTCCCTTCTTTTGTTCTCCAACTCTCAGTAGAGGATCTAGAAGTTTTATTATACGGTCCCACAATAAGAAGATGAATATGGAGACATAGATACATATTTAAGAAACATTCAGAAAAGCATTCAATCTTTTAGGATAAAGTTAATCATGGTATGTTATGTTTTACTGACTTGACATATCATCTACAGTCCATTGTAGACCTCAGTGAAGTTTCTTTGTAGATATATCAGATGATAGTTTCACTGATTATTCTATTTTATTTTTTTCCACTGCCCTAAAAGATTGTGAGGCCAGAGAATTTTCTTTCCCAGAGATCAAAAGCACTCATCTCACCTTCAGCTTCCACTAAACTGTCCTCTTCAGACACCAGAAAACCACATACATCAGTAGATTTACTTAACCCTGATTTGGCTGATACAAACAAAAGATTAAATTTAGGAAAACTAGTTTACAGTGAACTTATGTGTTATGCTGCTTATTTCTTCCATTCTTAATGCACCTATTAGAATACTCAATCTGAATCAGGGCAGTATGGATTCAGTTACTGCTCCCTTTTTGTGAGAGTGCAGTACTCCCTGGCCAGATTCTTTTAGATATGCATGAAGTGGGGTTAATGTTTAATATCAGAAGCACTTATTTGAAGATATTTAGTGAAGCATTTGGGTCACAAAATGGACTGGCTAGCTATTTTACTGTCACAGCAGTTTTGTTTATTCCTATAGTTAATTATAGGGGTTTTTTTTCCTAATAAGGTGAGAATATCTTAACATATAGATTTATAACAAAAAATTACCTCAAGTTGGTTGTGAGAAGTTGATTACTTGAAATTCTAAGCAAAACTTTATGGTCATTGTGAATATAATCTAAGACTATTTTCATGATCACTGTATAATAGCCTCTTCTGTCACTGAAAGGGAGCATTATTGGTTTTCTGCCGTTACTCCATTTTCCCCCTCTCTTCCCTTGTGTTAGGGATAGAGTTTGTAAGGAAGTCTGGATAAAGGAATTGATCCAGCAGAAGAAAAACTGAAGAGAGTGTTGAATTTCAGGCACATTAATTTCCTCATTTGCTTTGCTTTGCTTTGTGGCTTCTAGACACTAACTGCTGCATAAGAGAAGTACAGTCTGTAGATAAAAATGCCATGTATCTTTGCAGCAAAGTATATTGCTGTGATTT
This sequence comes from Manacus vitellinus, assembly GCF_001715985.3. Taxonomy (NCBI): domain Eukaryota; kingdom Metazoa; phylum Chordata; class Aves; order Passeriformes; family Pipridae; genus Manacus; species Manacus vitellinus. Next base: position 10,983,006 of record NW_021939324.1, on the reverse strand, counting down.
CTGTTAGTCCAATGACAGACTTGCAGTGGAATAGCAGCAGTGAGTAGAATCTGTGTAGGCAAGTTCTTTAGGACATCTGTATCTACTCAAGTTAAGGAAGCAACCCCTGGCTTTCCTGCAGATTTGACCAGCAGTTTCCATGTAGTCCATCCAGTGCTGTAGTCTTGCCTTCTTGACTCTAGATGAGGTTCTTTTTATTATTTATATATAGGATAAGAGATAGTCTAGCTATCTGTTACAAATGAGTTGTTAAAATTGTTTTTATCTCTGTCTAAATTATTGACTTACAGAGATGAAAATTAATTGGAAGGAAATGGAAATATTTTTATAGGAATCTAAATGTTAACTGTCTAACTACTAGCAATTTTTAGTTTAAATATCTGATGTTGCAGATCCCCATGAGCCACCACAGTTTCTGGCTTTAATTTTGGCCACTTGAATGCTACTTACTCATAGAAAAGTGTGTAAGCAATATGAAATGAATGCTGTGTTAGATTACTTTGAGACCTTCCTGGATGCCAAAGTATTCATGAATTCTGTTCCGGGCATCTTTCTTTAGGGTATTACTTTCTGTGTAGCAACTTGTGTGGTCTTTTCATTGTTGTACCAGGATTTTCTCTGGATATTTAGAAGAGTTGCAAAATAAGCTTCCTTAGCTCCTTTACAAAAGTAAACCTTTGTTAATTTTTCCACCATTTGAGAAAGACCTGTAGGAGGTCAGACCTCTGCTCTGAGAAAGTTTTAGACTCCTGAATCTGATCCTGTACACTTCTGTTTGTAATATGAGATAGAATTCTTGATTGGTTATGACAGATCTCTAGAGGACCACTGGGAACAGTAAATATAAAAAAATGCAAATTATTTGGGTTGGTCATTTCTTTGACAGTGTAAGCATGAATTTGTTCCAGTTCATGGTTAGAAAAGTGCCAGACAAGAAGATTGGGGTAACTTAGTCCTGAATTGTAGCAACATGTCCTTATGATAAAAGGATGATAAGAGGATAAGTATACCAGCAGTTGTTAGTGTGAAAATACCACTTGTAAGTGAATCAACAGATGTTTTAAGATGCTTTCAGCTCCTTTGTTGACTTAGGCATTAGAATGAAGTAGAAAAAAATCCTGTAAAGAAGAATTTAATGTCCATCGATGATGTTTAGATGAGCACACTGTCAGGTAAGGATAGCAAATTTCCACCTTCCAGACTGCCAATCTAAGTACAGGTACAGTTAGCGTTCTTCAAAGATTTCAGATAATTTTGTGTTTTGAAAATCTGAGTCTCCTAACTAACGTCTAGAGCTAGGACTGTAGTCCAAATATCGTTTAAATATTGGATAAACATTTTGGTAGCTGTAAACAATCCTAAAGCTACATGAAAATTAAAAAGAAATATATGAGTCTGTTTGCATATATGGGAAATGTTCTCTTTGTATTTACTTATTAAAAGCATCCATTTTTTCCCAGAGAGAAGGAAGTGATTTGCTTTAAGAAGTAAGTATACATGGTTTGTTGTAACTAGAGTGTATACTGAACACTACAAAAGCAAGAGCACTGTGAACGATTGCAGTTCTGTACAGGCTGAAGATCTGTGAGGTCCCTGTTCCTCCATACATTGTCTATAACTCCTGAGGGGTGGTGACTAATTCTAGAGCATGTAGTACCCTTCTTTTGGTTGCAGTAACTAACAATTAACTGGTTTTCTTTGTGGTTCATTTTGCAGCCCTGTGGAAGAATACTCTTGCTTGGCAGTTGGTTCATTGTGGCTTATACTGCCTCTTCAGATGTTTAAACTGATGTTAAACCTTAACTATCATAAAAAACTGAAAAGCAGCTCAAGCACTTAGCCAAACATCTGAATAAAAGTTTCAAATTCACTTTAATTTTTGGACTTGAGAGAAATAAAGTTGTGAACTTTTAGCTAGAAGCAAATGGTATATTTTTCCTTTAATTAATCCCTTCGCTTTTGTTCCTTCTGAATTTTATTTTGCAATATTTAATTTATCCCTTCCTGTTGTTCCTTGTACTTGCTTCCTCTCTTCTTATGCTCTACATGTTTTTTTCTTCTTTGATTTTCATCTGTTTGTCTTTGCACTGTCATTATCGTGCCTTTTCCACACACTACTGAAAGATTTTTTTTTTTGTGGTAAGAAAGTTATTTTATGCCTCACTTCCATTTTGAGGAGAATGAAACTGTTTCAAATAAATGAAGGTGATCCAAAATTCATAATGGATTGTTTTAATTCTAGCTGCAAGTGTCACAAGACTTTGTTACAACAGTAATTGGGCTTTTGGGGCTGCTGCGGAAAGATGTTCATTACTGCAGCACATTTAAGTCTTAGACCCTATATTTAGACACCAGTTCAAGACTTTAATTGCTGCTTCTTAGAGCAATGAGAATGAACACTTCAGTTTTCACCGTAGCTTGCTGTGAAGTTACTTAGCACAGATGTTACTGTAATTGTGATATATTGGGAAAAATTTATTGTTCAGTGGACCTCAACCCCAAATTTCCACCTGTGCAATCCTCATCTCAAAGCTGTAGTATAAAACTTTAATGAATATCGGCTTTCTATAGAATGTTTTGTGTTTGTTGTTTTTGGGTTTTTGTGTTTGGTTTTTTGTGTGTTTTTGGTTTTTTTTTAGTTTTTCACTAATTGTTTTATTTCATTACCTTTTGAGTTTGTATTTAAAACCTTTGTTATTGGCTACGTGAGTTTTTAAAAGCCACTCTAAGGCTGGATTGAGCAGTTTAAAGGGTATTTCATGTAATAAATGAGTTTGCATATTCCTACTGTATGGGGAAATTGTGGGGCTTTTTTTAGAATGAAATAAACATGTACATCTGCACTGGAATTGTACAGGGTATTGTATAGATGAAAATATTACTAGTAAACTACAAATGAAATTTGATTTATATTTTATATATGCTAGAAGTTAAGCTAAGAACAATGTGAGTGAAAGTACCTTAATGTTAAATTTCACCTGCCACAGTTAAATTCTCAAGCTTATGTAGGTGTCTTAGTTCCTTTGTGTAGCTTAGGTATCAAAGATTTTTAGCAATTACTGATTTGTTCTGATAGATCAAAGACAGGTCCATTTTGGTATTCTGAAACCCATCTGTGAAGCGTGTGGAAGGATTTAGGCATATTCTCACACAATATGAAAATTTCAGATCTATCTCGGATATTAATGTTTTAAGTAGAAAACTATTCTTTACATTATGTACCGTTTTCCTTCTTTAAGGATACTGTTCATGATACAGCAAATGATTACTGATCTTGGTGGGCTGAGGTGGTTTTGGTATTTGATCAGATTTGCTGACTAGTGAATAATCCCAAAACTCTTCTTACCTTCAAAACCTAGTTTATCCAAACTCTTGAGAATGGTTCTTAGAAATATTATAGAGGGCTCTGGAAGACAGCTAAAATCTTACCTACCAAATATTCTGCTGCAGGCCTTAAAAAAAGAAGCTGTGAGTGTATTTCCTTATGAATCCAGGGAGAGAAACTGAAGTTCTATAACTTCAGTTATACCTAACCTAGGAATACAAATATTCGAATCAGTTTTTCAATACAAGATGGAGTTACGACTGGTAAAGTAGGCAAATATAATGAGGTCATGCTTCGGATGTCATTGAAGGTTTACTTGAACTCAGTCTATGGGTGTGTGAAGCTCTGTTTGGAGGTAATTGTAGCATTCACATAATGTGTGAACACTTTCCTAAATGGAAGTAACATTCTCAACTTTTATGCCATATTAGATATAACTTCAAGCAAAATCTCAGTTAAGTGTTAGCTCATTTACCTAGGGACTTTAAAAACACACTAATGGAATTTGCTATCTGTCAATTTCTTCATTTAAACTGTTAATACTTTATGATGTCCCTAAACGGTATGTCTGAAATAATGTAAGAAAGAATTAATGCATGTTCTTTCACACTAAAATACTCCTCTGCTGTGAATAAATCATAGTAGATGGGGAATGCACAGAGTCTATTTGCAATTCCTAGCCTGGAATGCTAGTGGTCTGTCTCAGTTTTTAATCACTTTATTCTCCCAGGGTTCTGAACTTTTTAGTCATTTTGCAATTTAGAAAAGCTATTAACTGCACAATTAAATCATGTGCTACTACAAACTGTTAAATGTATTTAATGCAGTTTAACTAATGACTGCCACTGTCCTGTTCTTCTCCCCTTACCACCTAGTATTTAGAAAATCCAGTAGTTCCAGTGATCCTATGACCACAAAGTGAGACAGATAATTTTACCGATCTTAGTGAAAACAAAACATGCTTTAAAAAAAACAAACAAAGCAACAGGCTTCTGTTGGACTGAAACTGCATCTAAAGGGATTGAAATGACCAGAGAAAGGAGAGGAAGATTTTAACCTCCTCCCAGATTCCCATGCTGTCTCTCCCTTGTCAAAAAGGATCAGATTATTGGGGTTTTTTTCTGATGAAGTTGCTAATATGTACTTGTTATCATCAGTTTGAGCTCTAATTCGAAACCTGTGAAAGTAAAATATCTAGCGTTTCTTCAAGGATGTGTTAAGAAGCATCTTCCACAGTTTAGTGTGGGTACACTACAGATACTGAAGATTGGAGAGTAAGTGTGTAGGAAATTATCTGTAGAAGCCATCAGTTGTTGATTCAACAATAATAATTAAAACTGAAAGACTTTCATCTCCCAAATGTAAGAGTCTTATCTTCAGTCCTGTGCTGGCAGTAAAAATATTAGTGTTATCAGTGCTTATTTTATACCCCACTCATATGTTATCCATTATACCCCAAACATACTTTTTTTTCCTGATTGAAGTTCAAGATAAAGGGCATACTGTTCTGGTTGCTGTTCTCCTGAATAACCCTAGCACAACTGCTGAGCATGCAGGTCCTTTCTTTGATCTCTGCACGAGGCTTTCTCCCTTTGTTAGAATACCAGGAGGTTTGGATTGGGCCCAGAGAGTGGTAGTGAGTGGAGTTACATCCTGTTGTTGTCTGGTCACCAGTGATGTTTCTCAGGGCTCAGGACTGGGGCCAGTCCTGTTTAGTATCTTCGTTGATGATCTAGATGAGGGAATCAAGTGCACTCAGTCAGTTTGCAGGTGACACCAAGTTGGGTTGGAAGTATTGGTCTGCTGAAGGGTAGGAAGGTTCTGCAGAGGCATCTGAACAGGTTGGAATGGTCTGAGGCCAATGATATGAAGTTCAACAAGGCCAAGTGCTGGGTCACAGCAACCCCAGGCAGTGCTACAGGCTTGAGGAGTGGCTGGCAAACTGCCTAGAGGAAAATGACCCGGAGGTGCTGTTTGACAGTGGCTAAACAAGAGCCAGCAGTGTGCCCAGGTGGCCAAGAAGGCCAAGGGCATCATGGCCTGTACCAGAAATAGTGTGACCAGCAGGACCAGGGAAGTGATTGTCCCTCTGTGCTCAGCACTGGTGAGGCCACAGCTCAAATCCTGCTCTGAGCCTCTTAAGTCAAGAAGGACACTGATGTGCTGGTGTGTGTCCAGAGAAGGGCAACAGAGCTGGTAAAAGGTCTAGAGAGTAAATCCTGTGAGGAGTGGCTGAGGGAACTGGGATTGTTTAAGCCTGGAGAAAAAGAGGCTTGAGGGACACCTTATTGCTCTCTACAATTACCTGAAAGGAGGATGTATCCAGGTGTGGATTGAGTGATGTGACAAGAGGAAATGGCCTCAAGTTGCACCAAGGGAGGTTTAGATTGGATGTTGGGAAAAATTTCTTCACTGAGGGTTGTCAAGCACTGGAATAGGCCGCCCAAGGAAGTGGTAGAGTCAGAGTCCCTGGAGGTGTTTAAAGGACTTGTAGACTGGGCACTTAAAGACATGGTGTAGTGCTGGACTTGGCAGTGCTGGGTTAATGGTTGGACTCAATGATCTGAAGGGTCTATGCTTCTAAATGTACAGTTGTCTCATTTTGACATTGAATATAGCCTGTAGTTCAGCTTGAGGCTTTAGGGTTGTGAGTGTTGTGAGTTGTGTTTCACATTGCCTGGTAACTGCTTTCCATGTGTGGGATGATTAATAGAATTTGAAACAACAATTCTTGTGTACCAAGAAGCCCGCACGTTTTTGTTTTGCAGTCTCCTGGCTCATACATAATACTTTGCTTTCCTTTCTGTGGTAATGTGGCAATCTTGCAATATTACATGTTCTTGTTGTCTTAGTAGGCCCCTGTGACTACAAATTCTGACAAAATAGACTTCATCAACTTAATTTTGATGAATTTCAGTTCATTAAACTTATTTCCTTGTGTATCATCATCATCCTTTTTCTGGAACAATTATTTCCTACCAGATCTTAACAGATTAAAGAGGAATATTATGAATTTGCAATAAAATATATGACTACAAGACAAGACCACATTAATACTTCTGCTGCAGGGTTATGAAGCAGGTGATTCAATATAAAGACTTTAATCAGATTTAAATTAAAAGTGGTTATATAAGAGTCATATGTTGTGTTATAATTAGTTGGAACTGGGCTCCAAGTATGTTTCTAAGAAGTCTTAAAAAAAACCATTAGAAATGTGAATTTTCAGGCTGTTTCTGTGCAACAGTCATTAATGAGTTAAATACAGTTTCAAACTCTGTATTCCTGTTGCGTTTCTGCAGTTGCGTTCATGACGTGCATGTCTGTTAGCAGTCAAGGCAGGGATGCTGAAGTCTGAATCAATGAGGATTGAATTATCCTCCCTGTGTTAGAGGAAGCTTCTTCAGTGCAGGGTTGTGACTCACCATGATTTAAGAATTTTGCTTTCAAGTTACCTATCCTGTAGGCAAGAGAGGAATTCGTTTACCACTAGTCTCGATTTAGCATCCTGAATTTTTAGTTTAAATACGTGACTGCCACAAAGGTTTGTGGAAAGAGAAGTAAGGAAATGAAAGTTCTTCACTTGCTGCTGCAGAAGAAATCCAAGAGTTTGCTATGGATTCTGTAAAACACTGAGAGGACTGTCATCAAGTACTAAAACTTCTCTTCACATATCTTCTCATTTTTTTATTTTCAGTATCTTTTGAAATTGTAATAAAAACCACTACAAAATTACCACCTTGATTCATTGTTACTTCTTCCCTCCCTCCCCCCGGCCTCCTACCTCTATTGAAGACACTTTTATGGATTCTTTTACTACAACTGAGTTTTGACCATGGCATGCAGCAAAGGGTTGAAGTTACCCTTGCGTGGTTTTCTGAAGACCTGTGTCTTATTTTAATCTCTAGCTATTTTTCCATTCACTTTTGATCACTTTGCTACTACCATCTATAATTAAAAAATACGTTTGTCTGTAAAGTAATTATGTCTTTTAAAAAAACAGCATTTGGGTGTATGGATTAAGTAATTCACTTTAAACTGTTGTGTAGGGTTAGATATTCTTTAGATGTTGACAGAGGTTTCAAAGGCAGGCAAGCAGACCTATGTGTAGAGTTGATATCTGGTACCAACAAGCCCATTGTATCGCGAATTGCTCCAGCTACCCAGTTATGTTCTTTGTTGCAATGAGATGCTTTGGTGACAAATTGAGATGGAAGAATTTAGGAGTGCAGACATACAAGTTGGGGAAGTCAGTAGCTTATTTCTTAAGAAAAGTTTTTTAACATTGAGTACTCTCAATACTGGTAATCCAGACCACAGCTTCTGAGATCTGACACTCTGTTTTATTCTAATCTTGATGGTTTCCATCTTAGTTTTGTTTAAGTTTATGAACTTTAAATGCAAATTAAATTTAAGTATAATGAAACACTTTAACTGTATTCTTTATCCATTTTTGTATCAACATCAGAAATCTTAAGATTTGTTGTAATTCATCATGTTTGCATAAGATGTGTTCCTTTATATTCTTTTATTTAGTTCTGTGGAGTAAATGAAAGGACCAATTTACTAATATCTCAAATTTAATGAATTCTTTCAAGGTGGTGTATTGTTTTTTTAAGTGATGTTATGCGCATAATTCATAATTTTATTTAAACAGCTCAAGGATTTGTACTTCATCAGAGAAGACCAGGCTCAAAATACCTTTTACCCACCTAATTGTTTAAAATAAACAAACTCTGTCCTTTTTTTCAGATTTGCTATTTTCACAAATAGTTTATATATTACTAGAAAGGGAAGAATGCACATATTTACATTGTTTTCAAAAAAAGAGGGAATTGTAAGCAACAGACTGTTTTCAGAAGTGTCACTTTCAGCTCATAGGCTTTAAGTCCAAAAAATACCAATATACATACCTTAAATAGTTTATAGAATAATAATAAAAATATTTCATTTGGTAGTTCATCTTATTTCTAAGGAAATTTTGTATATGTCATTAATCTGTTTTCATGTCACTACATCTACTGCTTTGAAAAATGGGTAGAAAAGGCTATAGCTAATTTCAAAAAAACTATATAAATCTTGCATGCAGTTGTGATGTTGTATGTTACCTCCTTAGTGAATAAAACAAGTTGATTCAAAGATTCTCTGTATGTTTGTCATTTTGTCTTTTGGTAGGCTGATGAGGTGGTGGATGAATATAATGAAAATAATTTTTATGAATCTGATGAAGAACAGAAGGAGAAGGATCAGAAATTGAAAAGCACCTATACCATGGACCCAGATCACAGGCTGCTGTTAAGAAATACAAAGCCCTTGCTTCAAAGCCGAAATGCTGCTGTATGACAAATTGCTTTTTCATTAAAATGTTAAACTACTAAGTATCTATGTTTTTAGAAAATTTAGGAAATTGAAAAGAAGTAAAATCTACATCTCTTTACAAATGTGATAATACTCTTTAGTAACTTTAGGAGAAGCTATTTCAAATTTAACTTAGCTTGTAAGCAAACGTGTGCACTGATTGTGGTACGTGCTCCAAATAATGTGGATAAACAAAGTATTAGCAAAGTATTAGCAAAAAATTCAAATCCAACTTAAATAGCATGTGGTGACTATACCATAGCTAGCTTTTAATGCTAAAACCTTCAGCAACTAGGATGGCACAAACTGTTTTAGTGGTACAGACCTACCAAGAAAATCATACTTATTATTTGTTCTTTCTTTTGAGTCTCACATTTTAAAAGTGAGACAATATACACCTTGAATTATTTTGTCAGTCCAAGCCAGATTCATAGTGGTGTTACCTTGGTAGGGTTGCAGGATAGATACAACGTCATGACTGCTGTATGATCTACATTATTTCCATGAAATTTTAAAATATGGGTAAATTTTTAGAAAGAGAAAAAGCTATGCTGATGGTGAATCATTGTGATGTTAATCAGATCACAGAACGTTATTTCTAACCTCAGCTTGTCCTGTCTTGAGGGAAAAGTCTTCCAGTGATAGTGAGTATTCATATCACTGCAAAAACAGTTACTGCACCGTGATTAAGTCACCTTGCAATTATTCCTGATAAGCTAAGCAGATCAGGTTTTAGTTCTCCGTTGGAAAATACTTCTAGATTCCTAATGTCTGACTCCTCAAAATCACTTATAATCTGTGAGCAGACTTTGGTAACAAATTGATTAAGTTTTTAGAACTTTTTGCTAGAAATCACTGTTTGATGGCTATGATATTTCCTAATTTCGCATAAAGAACGGGTGCATTTGATATGTTTGCCATCATACTTCGCTGAGAACAGGTTCAGTTACTTTTTGCTCACATTCCATAATTTTCTTATCACTGTTAAATATGGTCTTGGTTCTCATATTTATGATCTTTAACTTCCGATATAGCAGTTAGATATTTAAGTGCACTTTGACAAGTGAAATCATGCTTCTTTCAGTTGCTTTGAATTGTTACACGGATATTCATACCTGTGTAACAATTCATACTATTCAAATACAGAATTTACTTGCAATTAAATTAATTGCTTTCTTTGTGACCTTACATTTTTCTTTGTAATAGAAGATACCTGTATTATATTGCTAAAAATATTTTGGTTATTTCCTGTTTTCAGATTTTTTAATCACTTTTTATTGCTTAATAGTAATTTCTGTTTCATTAATACTAAGATTTAAGATACCGGGGGAAGTGTCATCATGATGGCTTTGGAGTCTCCTTTCTATGATTTGTTTGAAACAGAGAGTTATTGTGACATTATTGTAGGAAAGGTTGTGACATGCCATATTCATTAGCATAAAGGTCATATTTTGTCTTTTACTTATGAGAAAACTTAAAAAGAAAAAATAGTATGAAAAATAAAAAATAAAAGTGCATTTCACAGCAATTTCCAGTCTTGGCTCATAGGCAACATAAGCTGCTTATATATCTGTCTTTTGCTTTTTGCTAACCAGGATATTAGTATACAACCCTGTAGTGTTTACTTCTTTTGGATTTGATACTTTAAAAGTTGCCAGTAAAGGCAGCTGCTGTTTTATAAATTACATAATAGAATAATGGAGTGAAATATTTTAAGTGGAATGTAGATAATAGATAATGAGGGATTTTGAACTTGTATTAATAAAGTCAAAGCACAACATTAGCAGAATTTTTAAAGAATATTTCTTCATTAATTTGTACAGCTGATGTTAGCAATACTGTCTTGTTAGGGATGATATTGGTATCTTTACAATTTGAATTATGTACTTTTTTCCCTCTCATTGTGCCTCTTCCTATGACCTTCTATTTATTATGGCATACAATAAATACTGGGAGGAAGTGAAGGTACTTAATTAGTAAAAATATATTAATTCCGGTGTTCTTCCTCAGTCTGCTTTGTTGATCTCAAAGACTGCAGGTAGGCACTTTGCTTTCTGACAAAGAGTGAGTTGGTAGTTCTGCAGGTCTGTAGCAAATGTGATAGATATGTATGAACGACTTGAAGTTAACATGTTGTTTTGAATGTTCTTCTTTTAGGTGGTAATGGCAGTTGCACAACTTTACTGGCATTTGGCACCAAAATCAGAAGCTGGTATTGTATCTAAGTCATTGGTGCGTTTACTCCGTAGTAACAGGTAGGTCAAGTCCGTACTTAACGTTACTAATTTTTTGCGAGAGCTTTTGTGCATACTTATTTAGCCGTAATTGTAAGAATGCAACTGTTTCATTATTGGTTTCATTTTAAAATTGTCCTGTAATACTCATTTTTACTCAGAAAATTAGGATCATTGAAAGTAATTCCATCATTTTCGTTACCACATCCGGGATCCTTCAATATTGTATTTCATTCTGTGACTTTCATTCTAACAAGAATCATGGCTACCTTGTTAGTATTGAAATAGAGGTAGTACCAATTGATTTGCTTAGGGTCTTGTTTTTTTTTAATTCTTGGAATTTATTAGAAATTTACTTCCACCCATTTGCTGCATAGAAGTGGATTTTCCCTGCTCAGTTTTTGGATTTTGAACTTCCATGTATATATGAGACACTATTAAGATGTTTTCAGAATAACTTTCTAACTATACCTGGTATTTTTGTTTAGAACTTCGCTATGAGAATAATTTACATTTTAAATTCATTGTTTGTGTCAAACATACACCAAGATTTTTTTTAAAAGTCACTTTTGTTATGCCTGGTAAGATTACTCAGAGGTACTTTAAATTTTGTAAGCTCTGTCATCATAGCGCTCTTTCTCTGTAAACTTCTGCAGCTTACTCATGGCTAATATCTTTGTCGTTTAAAAATTGGTAAGTAAGTAAAATGGGGTTACGTTTTCATGCTTTTATTTCAGGTAAGAATGAATCACTGTTATTTTAGTGGGTTTTTTTATAGATCTCTATGCTTCCCATTCTCTGTACAAAGATAAGTAAAATGGCTAAAGCAATTTGGTATATGCACAGATAGAATTAAACTCATACTCACAAGTAATATACTCATTTATACTCAAATGCCATTAAAAGAGAAGTCACTTCTCTCTTCTACCTCAACTAGTGCCTAAAATGTCACTAGTCTTCTGATTTTCCTATGTTGAATGGCTTGTCTGTTCTCTGTTACCATTCTGGGTGAAACACTTCTGCTATTAGAGCCACTTTGAAATAGCTTTTGCTGTTTGCCCTTGAAGTTATGTGCCTATGGCCTTTAAATTAATGTCAACTAAACTATAATCTAGTTAGGGTGAGAGTACCTGAAAGAGCATTTCATAGCAATTTCCAATCTTGGTTCATCATGTGCAGCTGATTATTTCCATGTACCTATGTAAGAATTACACAAAATAGGTTTAAAAGATATTAAGTACATCTCTATTATTACTTTTCTTTGTAAGCAACAGTTGTAATTACCTTAGAGCTATTGAGTAAGAGGAGATAATGGGCATGATGATTTCTCTATTAGGATGTATTTGCAGCATGCAAGGTTTGAGCACTCATGGTTCAGAAAAATTGTGTGTAAATCATTGTTTAGTTTTTAAGCAATTGGTGGCACAAATTCTGCAGTTTAAAAGCTTTAGAGTGGTACTCAGATTTCTTTTTTCTCACTCCTGCTGAGGTTTCGAACTAATACATGAATTATGAGAATGCCCTCCAATCATGTTTAAAGTTTTTGTGTTAAGAATATTACATAAATCTGTTGTCTGTATCTTAGGAAGACTATTGTGTAAAAGTGCTGCTTTTTGATAGATGTGTATGCCTGCCAGTGTAAACCCTTAAGTCACAGGAGACCCTAGCCCTTTTTGAGAATTTTTAGAAAAATTATTTAAGACCAGAAAAGTCATAGCAGTTCTTGCTAATTGTGCAAGGATTAACTGTTCTTGTAATTAATGCAGTCATTTCAACACTGCGGATAAAGGCAGTATGTTTTTGTTCTCCAACTGAAATATCCTGAAATATTTGTTCCAAGAAGGTGGTTGAAATATAAGGTTTTTGTAGGTGATTTTCATGATATTAAAATGATCAATGGATTTCTGGTTTAAATAAATACCCAAGGTCCACAAGAAGCACCATTATGCTGATGTGAGTGAATATTTTTGCATATTGGCATTTTAAAAAATAAAAACCTGGTTTCATGTGTCTTCTCGTGAAGCAGATGATGAACTTGTAGTTGTCTTCAATGTTTGTGCCAAAACAAATGTATAACTCACTTGGCATTCAAATAAAATTGGACTTTCTTTACCATGTTTCATTTTTCTATACATCTTTAATTTTGTGGAATGACTCTTATTTTTTTTTTCACATTCTAGGGAGGTGCAGTATATTGTTCTGCAAAATATTGCCACTATGTCAATTCAGAGAAAGGTATGCCCTATTTAGAATTTTCTAAATCATATTTTATTTGAAACACAGGAGAGCTACATAAATATGTTCTGATTTTCAGGGTATGTTTGAACCTTTTCTGAAGAGTTTCTATGTTAGATCAACTGATCCAACTATGATCAAAATACTGAAGGTGAGTTTAAAAACAAATTCATCTGTATAGTGCTGGACTAATCAGTTTTCAACAGGAACGTAAAATCCTTTTCACTGATATGACACAGCTCATTCTGTTTGGTTTCTTTTCTTTGCTAAGAAATACAGAGTTGTGGCGCTTAGTTTAAGTCCACCAATGTCCTTTGGGCTTGTCAGGCTGCCTGGAAGTTCTCGTTACCATGTTGCAGGTGGCAGATGGGCTGTGTTCTCCACTACAGTGCTTAAGACTTTTCAGTGATAGAGAGCACTACAGTTTTTATCCCACCATCCATTCTAACATTGTAGAGTTTGACTGTTTTCATGCGAGGAAGAGAGTCTTTAAAACTGTTAGCTTAAATGGAGTTTAAGTCTTTCCCCTGCACAAAATGGGGCAGTGTTAGAGTCCCAAATTCCCTTTGAAGTCAGCATTCCACATGAGAAGTACTTTAGGCTTTCCTCAAGGTCACATCTCAGTGCATGTTTTTTGACTGTTGTCTTGTTTTCTCTGTTCTTATTCTTTAACAAATGTGAAATCCTTGACAAAACAATAGCTAAAAAATTCTCTACTATTATGTGCCTTTTCTCTTGTTTTCCTTTAGGTTGTCTTAGGCACTTGTGTTTAGGAGTGGAAGGTACAGTTTTCTGAAAGAAACGTTATTTTTTTCTTATCTTCATTTTACATGCATGTTGCACCCTCATTATATGTTCAAGAGGGGTACAGTCCAAGATGGCTATGCCAACCCCCTCGTGTTTTTATATGTACAATATTAAGTCTAAGTAAATTTGAGGCAAAAAGATGTTCTTCACATTTAATGATTATGATAAGTGTCAGGAATGCTGTCAGGAATGCCTGCCTTACTGTTATCCAAGAAAAGTCAGTCCCAAAATAATTGAAGTTGATCCATTTAAATTTCCATATTAATTGATAATACAGCGTGGAAGGCGTGGAGAAGTAGAAATTGGCGTTTTTCCTTTCGTTGTCTCATTTGTTTCTTGATGGCTGAAAAATTTAGGACAACCTGAACTGTTATGCGCGTAAGAAAATCTTGTGAATTCTCCATCTCCTACCTTTGTAGTTCCAGCATATCAGCTGTAAGACGGAATGATGAGACCCATGGCAGTATTTAAGATGTAGGGGCACCCTGGAGTTCATCTGCTGTGCTGTTTAGATTTCTGTTTTGTTCCTTTTTTCTTCCCCAACATCAAGTTTGCCTTTTTGATCACTGGTTAGCATTGAGCTTATATCTTCGCAGATATTTTAATCTCAATTTCTCAGTTATATTTAGTTGTAATCATCTCAGAGCCTGTCATTTTCTTTACAGGTCAGGTTTGTACACAATTGTGAACATTACTTTGCAGATACATGTGCTGAAATTTCTTTTGCCATTTTATTAACCACTCCCCTACTACTTGGACCTTTTATGCAGCTTTTCTTAGTCAACCTTTGTCTTCATTTCATGGAAAACTATTGCCTCAGTTAAAACTTTGTCACCTATCTTCTCATTACTTTCATAATTCATGTATGAAAAAGGCTAGCAGAGATATTTGTGATATTCCATTGATAGCCATCGTGTACTATAAAATAGTCTCCTTTTTTTCCTGCCTGTTCATCTTTTTCATTTATCCTCTTGCTTTCTATGCTATACTAGTTATCTTTAATAACCTTTGGTTATAGATCTCACCAAACTGTTTTTGAAGTTCTAGTGGACTGTATCAATTAAGTATCCTTTTCTGGGTGCCTCCAACTCAAAAAATACCACCAGATTGCTGAGTATGACTTCTCTTTAGAGAGACGGGGTTGTCTTTTCAGTTTACTTTATTCAAAGGTAAAAGAGTCTGGAAGTATAGCATCTTAACAATATATGCCAAGTGTTGTATATCATCCTTTTGTTCATCAGGAATAAAGAAGAGAGTTTTCACGGTCTGATGTTGTTGATGTTGATTAAGATCTGAGGAATCTCATAGATGCAAGTGTTTCTTTACTGAGTTTAAGGGTCTTTTTTTACAGTTCATCTGAATATAAGAGACAATTTATCTCTCCCCATCTGCAGTTGTGACTTCCATTATGTCTTCTTACACTTGCTAGTTGTCACGTGCTAAGGCCTGTTGTGTAACATTGGAAAGCATGCTGACAGAAGTATTTCATTTGATACACAGTGCAACACTAAAGCTAGAGCTTATAGAAAATGCATGACTGAACCCTACCATCCTGCTTTGAAAACTTTGTGAATACTAGCAAGGAAAATACTCCTCTTGAGTGCAATGCTGGTGCCAATTTATACTGACAGTGGTATACTCTGTTGAATTTGGAATGGTATTTTTAATAGTAGTATCTTTTACTTACATACAATAAAAGTATAGTGTGCATGTGGTACTGTTTATAATATTTTAGCTCTTGATAAAATATCTAGTTTTTTTTTTCTTGTAGCTTGAAATCTTGACAAATTTAGCAAATGAAGCCAACATATCAACTCTGCTTCGAGAATTTCAGGTTTGTAGAGAAGTATACTCTTTTAATGTGAAATGCTCTCTTTTGCCATTATTGAATGTTTCTTTTAGATTCTTAGGCTTATATTTTTCAAGTTAAAGTCTTTTCCAGGATAAAATGTTCTCAAAATGGAAATATCGTGATGGATAATGGAGCTTTTTGTATATGGAGAGGAGTTCCAACGTTTTGTTTCTCACTCTCCTTCCAGCTACCAAAAAAAAATTGGGTGGTGGCAAAAACTCAAGCATTCTATATTCTTCAAAACAAATTCTACCAACTTGACTGACACTGTACATCACTATATGATAGGATCTTAATTTTAGCAGTATTTGGCCATCAGCATTTATGGCTGAACCTCACTTCCATAAGTCATTTGATGAAATAGTATTGTCTCCATTATCTTTGTGTATCAGCAAGATTCTGCCTATACTGTGAAACGGTGTCTGTCCTTCTTTCTTTCCTCTTTGCTTATGACATCTGTTTTCATTGCTTCAGTTCTCTGGCTGGATTTCTCTGAAAGATACTGGTTCTCAGGCAGGTAGGTTATTCATAGTTTCACAGATGCCCCTAGTTAAATGAACTGAAACCTCTCTGAAGAGAGAGCTCACCGACTCCGCCAACCTTGCACACAAACTAATTGCTGGTCTTGGAGGTTTGCATGGCCATGAGCAACCAAAGCTGGCAAGGAAATACTTTCTAAAAGTGACAATAAGGTGAAAAAAGTATGACTGTTAATGTGCAATGTAGCTTTCTAGGTTGAATTTATTGTACAATGTCTGTCCTATGACAATAGTATGGTAAGTCTTTGTTTGACAAGAGTTATGCATTGACTAATGAAAATCCTTTTTCCTTAGACTTATGTGAAAAGCCAAGATAAACAGTTTGCTGCAGCTACAATTCAGGCTATAGGCAGATGCGCAACTAACATCACTGAAGTGACTGACACATGCCTCAATGGCCTTGTATGTTTGCTGTCCAACAGGGATGGTAAGCTAAATGTTCTGTTTATTTCTCAGTAGCTGATGGCATGAAACTTTTTCTTAATGAGAACCACACAGAGCAGAACATGTTAAAAACCATGTTGGGGTTGTTTTGTAAGAATTTAGGTGACAAGACTGGATAAAAATAGTGATTCTGGACTTCCAAACGGTCTCATATTCACTGGGTACATATTTTCTCTTTTGTTAGTGAAACTAATTCCTTGTGGCCTGCAACTACATGTTTACCTATTTTTTTTTTAAATGCTGTACTTATTAAAGTGTGCTGTTTTTATTATCATTGATGGCAGTAGTTTTACTGTTATATGTTTAGTTGCATCAAAGCAGTTAGCCTGTAGAGGGTGCTGAAAGCTTGGAATTTTTTTTTTTATTGCATCAATGCCTAACTTAAAAAAACCTGTATTAAATACTTTTAGAATAAATAGCCCCAAATTTGGCTTGCTTTTGTAACGTAACTTTCTGTTATTTTTATATAGTGAAACAGAGTTGCAAATCACTAAGGAATACAAGAAGGAGCAGATAAAGTCATAGGATACAGCACCACTATAAATCAAAACCTGATAATACTATATAATCTTGCTAGTTGCCAATGAATATTGAAGATGATAAGTCAAGTAGAGAACTCGAAGATGATTATATAATGTACAGTTTATGTGAATGTAGTTAAATATTGTAAATAGAGTTAGGAAATATATGGTTTAAAAATAATATCAGGAAGGAGGAAAAGCATGTGCTTTTTTGGGGTGCCCTGGAGTAACTAGAATTGTTCAGAGAACGTAGGTGAGATCTTCTCTAAGCTTTGAAAAGCAGCATTAGTGCCTCTCCATATCTACTGGATATAGTTTCATGGTAATCATAAGAAAGCCTTTATTGGAGACATCACCTTGGCAGCACGTAGTCATCCTGTGGCCCACTAATACACTCAGAGCTTTCTCTTACTTGGTTTACGACCTGTGAGTCCTCATTCTCAACCCCCTCACCTTGTATCAGAAATTCCTGAGAGGCCTCAGTGCTTTGTAGTTTTAATATATGTAACTTTAATTTCCTAGTGCTCTAGACCTTGTTTACATTTAAGCTTTTCTGATTATCAACCGTGTTTAAAATATCTTCCCGTATTGTGCTACAAGGCGTGTCTGCACAGCACATCTTTTTGTATTACATTCAGCAATTACCATAGTAAAAATACAAGCTTTAAAGCTTGTTCTTGATTTGCTTAATTCTACTAGCAATCTTCCTCTAAGTGAGAAGGCTCCTTTCAGCATATACAAATCCCCATTTTACGTCTGCTTTAAATTAAATAATAAAACTATCACTTCAGAATACCAAGTTTGTTACGTAATAATCCTTTTTTCTGTTTTCTTGCTTTGTTTTGCTTTTTACTAAGAAGAAACAAAGATAAGAGGAAAAGGGTTTGTTTTCTTTTATCATAGATTGTCAATTTAATATTTTCTTCAAAGTAATTCTATGTATATACACACACACACATGCACGTCCATGTATACAAAGCTCTGTCTCAACAAGATTAGTTTTCTAGTCTGTTTCTAAGTAGTTGTCTAGCAAATAAAATTATCTTCTTGTGCTTACTGTTCTGAAAGACTGCAAAAGATATATTTAGGATCTTTTAAACCTGGCAGCTGGCAAATTGCTTTACCATAGTTGCAGTGTCTTTATTCCTTCTTTCAAGGAATGAATAGAATGGCATAATTTATGTGGTACCTTTCCCCAGGTGACAGGAAATTACCAATAGTTTCGGCTTACTGAATATACGAGTTTTGGCATGGTAAGGGAACAAAAAGAGATTTAGCCTGTGTAGCAGTCTTGGTTAATCTTGCTTTCCCCGAACTTTCAACCTTGAAGTATACAGGCAATCTGTTTGCTGTGCGACTTCTTTCATGGTCATTCGAAGCCTGGAATTAATTCTGCTGCTTTGCATAGCATGAAGCACAAGCTAGTAGATCCAGCAGGTTCTGAGGTCCATGAAAGCAGAGTCAGAGAGGTGACCAGACTAATTCTACCAAACCAAAATAGAATGCCAAAGAACAGGCTTTTGGCTAAACTACCTTCTAATTCTATGCTCTTGTTCTGGAATGGCCTTAACTGTAGATATAACCCAACACCTGAGATATCTTGGCTATAACTGACACGGGAGCTGTACAATTCATCATTCTGGAACTTGTGTGCTTAGAGTCAGAGTGTTGTTCCAGAAACGAGGCTCTGGTGAAGGCAAGAGCTGCTCTTGAAATTTTCTTTGCATATTTATGAGTGCTTATTTGAAGTCAGATTTCCCCTACTCAGGAAAGCTGTGAGCTATGGGAAAAAAAGAAACAACAACATTTGAACTACAGAAGCACAACAGAAACTAGAAAGTTCAATGATGAGACACTCAAAAAGCTTTGTGAAGAGCTATCCCACCTGGACCTGACTGACTCCTGAAGACACCGTTCTGTGTGAAGCTATGTTGAGGACTGAGAGTTATTTTTCTTCCTCATCTGCTGGAGGAAGTACAAAAAGAAAAGTTGTTTTGGTTCCTCGATGTGACATTTGGCATTTGACTATTGCATTTTCCTTAAGCCATTGCATTGATAATTTTGACTGACCGCTAGCCGCACTGTGGCATAAAAGTCATTTTAGATGTAAGAGCCAGATGGGATTATTGGAAGTCTCTTTTTTCTGTCTGTATATACTATATATAACTATATTCTGCATATAATAGAAATTCTGCAGATTTTTCTTAAATGAGTGACTTTGATTTTCTGTTGAAAGTTGCAGGTTGAATGTAAACACAATTGTAGGATGTATAGCTAAAACTTTATTTTCCCCTATGAATCTATAGAAACCCAGGAAAGTTATAAAATCACTGGAACTGTTAATGCATCAGGTAACTACTACATATCTAATGTAATTACTGCTAGAATGACATAAAAGAAAAGCAACTCCTTATAGCATTCAGTTTATATATATTAATGAGTTTTGTTATTTATAAGGATGGAAAAGTTAACCAGATTAAACTTTGTGTCCTTCTGAAAAGCAAAAACTTCAGGTTTGCCTGGATACTTAGTAATTGCCTTTTAACATTGTTTTTAACCATTTGCATAACCTTCTAATAACCCAAAGAATTAGAGAATTGTTTGGGTATAGAGAGGATCTTTAAAGATCAGCTAGTCCGACTCCCCTGCCATGGGCAGGGATACCTTCCATTAGACCTGGTGGCTCAGAGCTCTGTCTAATCTAACCTTGAATGTTTCCAGGGATTGGGCATCACCACCAGTCTGGGTAACCTGTTCCTGGACTGATACTGATGTGACCCTGTAGATATAATTTACACTGTTTTGAAATTCTTGTGTTTATTTATTGTTGTCTTCTACGCACTTTTTCTTTGATAGTTCTGGTAAAGTTACATTTTAAAATTTTCTTGCTGCTCATTCAGGATGCCTTTTAGTGTTTTGTTAGAGTTTGTTTTGCTTTTGAACCTGTATGCCTGTCTTTTATTTCATGCTTGTTTTGGGGATTCTTCGTGTGTGCAAAGCAAGCCTCCAAGATCCTCTCTGTTTTTTCTGGACTGTGCAAGCCCTTATTCTATAACAAGCTCATTTTGATTTTGTTGGTACCTTCTTTCCTGGTATTTAGACTTGTGTAAAAGAACCATACTGGTTTATTTGTTCACAGTTCTGGTTTATTTTCTTTAAATTTGCTCCCACAGATTGCATTAAAGTAGTTCCTATTGTGACATTTCATTTAGTGCAGTTCATTTTATCATAATCAGTTCTACATTGTTAACAAGTGTTTTAATAATGACTTCAAATCCACTTAAGTTTTTGGGTTCAGTTTTATTTTTCTGAACTGTTCAGTGTATCACAAAATACTTAATGATAAATGTTGTTGTTACAGTGTTCCCCACTATATATATTCCAGATCGTAATTTTCAAGAATTGTCTTCTTATTTTAGTATCTGGCAAAACACAGTTTAAATTAAATTCATCTGTAGGATTACACAAGACCTTGAGATATATGAAGCAGACATGTTAACCTTGCTTCAAGGAATTAGTTTAGAAAATGAAAGATGTCATGTCAAATAAAGGATGACACAAAAAGCTGCAAGCTGAAATTCAAGCATTTCATAGGCTTATGGCGTAATGATGCATACTCAGAGCTTTTGAAAGGCCTGTCTCCATAAAGAAGTTCACTTTCTCAAAAAAACAAACAAACAAACAAATGCCAAAATTTAGGCATTTCTTCCTTATGCTGTTCTATTGAAACTTGACCATCCTTGATTTCTGAATGAATGGTCCATGTGTCAGGTTAACTCTTGAAATGTAGGAATATCTCTGTTTAACAAATGGTCGTTGGACTTCTTCATCTTTCCTTACAGCAGGAGTTTACTCTTGCACCTTTGTACCTGTTGGGTCTTTTTAGCTTTAGATATTTCATACAAGTTGAATAGGCTGTGAGTGTTACTTGTTACAGTAGTTAAGCACTCCAGTGCATGACTTTGGCATGAATCTTACAACAGCTTTCTATTTAGAAGCTTCATTTGAATGTACTAGAGATTAGGTTACAGACCTGAGCGACTGTTTAGAATGTGAAAAAGTGCAAAGGAAATGTTTAATTATTTCTCTAGCATATGAATGATCTGTTACTTTTAATGTTGAATATTTCTTTGAAAATTCAATGAGTGTTTGTATTTTTAGTTCAGACTGCGAATTTCTTACAAATCTGCATAATTTTAATGAAAAACAAATTTTTTTTCACACTGTTCCTTGGTTTGAGAAGGAAAAATACAAAGTGCATCTTTACTAAAAGGCAGTTTCATAAAAAGTATGTAGTAGGATGATATTTTTACATTTAGAATGTTTCTCTGTCCTCTTTTTGCTGCTTATAACTTGATTCAGGAAGCTGAACTTGTGATACTTAGAACAGTTTACCTCTTTGTTACCAAGTAAATGGAATTCAGTTCTACAAAGCATGTTTTAAAAGCTTTTACATATTTTACAATCAATTATTTGCGACTTTTTCTTTGCGTAAGTGATTTTAAAATTAATAATTTGTTTTGTCTGATACAGAAATTGTAGTTGCTGAAAGTGTTGTTGTCATTAAGAAACTGCTGCAAACCCAACCAGCACACCATGGTGAAATTATTAAGCACATGGCCAAACTCCTGGATAACATTACAGTGAGTATTTGTTCACACTGTCTTATTTTCCTTGTTGACAGATAGTGAAATTTTTATGTCCTTTGAATTTGTGCTACAAATGGAAATAAGTATATTAGAGAAATACAACATAGTTTTTAATTTTTAACATAAAATATGGTGTTATGTGATTTTAAAGAAAAGGAAATAGAAGCTGTCAGGTGGCATCTGTTTGTGCCTTAGACCTGGGAAGTGATTTTTTGAAAGAGATCCCTGGAAATGTTGAGTGTGTCAACATTTATGAGTATGTTATGCCAAGATGAATAGCAGCTTTAGAATGTGGAGTGCGTAAGTTGCAATGAAAGTAAGGACAAAGAAGCAGCTAACTTGAGGATTATCAGCCAGTTATGTTAGTGATCTGGAGTGGAGTTTAAAAAATTTTATTTTAAACCTTTTTCTCCAAAACACCTGAGCTTTCCATCATATCAGACATGCTGCTGTGAATGTGTCTTGAAGTTGCATTTTTATCTCCTGTGAGATTCTGTGGTATTTAACAGTAAAATTTGCATTATTTGCTATCATCTGTCTTTAGGTTTAATTGACCTTTAGGTATGCAAATAGCTATTGGCCAAATTCTCCACACAGTCCCAGTAACTGGTACAGCATTTAGTAGTCTATCCTAAATTAGAATATAGGGCTGATGACCATTAGCTACCTATTACATCATAAACCAAAGGTGACAGATTTTGATCTGTCAATAATTATTTTTGTGTAGAGCCTCTAAATAGGACTGTTTAGTTTCATAAAATTACACATTTATTGATGATGGAGCAATTTCTAAATCAGTGAATCTTCATTTCTCAGTAGCTGAATTTGGAAAACTTTGGAATATGAAAAGAAAAAGGAAGTGGTTCTTGGAAAAAATTGTTGGTTCATGTTACTGACAAATTAAATGAATCTTTGGCTCCTAACAGCTAATGATCAAACTCTTTAACTGATGTAAAGAAAAGAAATTCTACTGAATTGCTCATATAAAAAGAGGATATAAGATAATGCTGCTAATTACATATCAAAATAAGTATTACCTATTTTATAATAATCACCTGTGTTTTCAGAAAATTTGTGCAATATTTTGATTGATTATTACAGTCTCTTAAATAGTGTATGATCTTATTATAGACATCTTCTGTCACTTCACCAAATGAGTTTGTCATCTTATTTCCACGTATTGTACAGACAAAAATAGTTATTGTCTAAATATTCCATTTAACACTTAAAAGAGGTTTGTAGCTCTTTTATACAGTCAAAACTTCCAAATAAATACTTCAAGTTTTAAATAAAGAGAATATTTTTGGAAAAGAAAATCTTTCTTTAAGTTGAATAAGGGAGGCAGAAAGACATGCTGTACTTGAACTACTCATTGTTCTCAGGTTTTCCAGTATGAGGTTGTACAGAATATCAGAAAGTGGTAAGTAGTAGGAGAACAGTCTGTGGAACAGAGCAGTCATAGGAATAAATTAAAAATCAAAATCTGATTTTGAATCATACTACTTCTTTGAGAACAAAGCAGTGATAGTGATGCTGTAGGCTCTCCAAGGTGATTGTTTTATATCTTGTTTGACACTTTTCCATGTATTTTTTTTAATAACTTCAAGATATATATCTTTCTCAGTATGCTTCAGAATAAGTTTCGAAGAAGTTCATATTTATAATTTGAATGCCATATCATTATGTCTGAAAATGAATGTATTCCTTCACAGAATGGTTTGGGTTGAGAGGGACCTGTAAAGGTCATCTAGTCCAAACCCCCATCCCCTTACTTCTGTAAAGGCTGAGCGTATACATTTAGGAAGGAGAATATAATTACTGAGGATGTGAGTTTGAAATGTCAACATTTAATAAAGTATTACTGGAGTTCCTGAGATCTGCACCTGTACTTTAAACATTGCTCTTGGTAACAGTGGTTGTGAGTTGATGTAACACAATTGCCTTGAGATTTGTGTGCTGTAAGACACAGACACAAATCAAGGATTCTTGACCATTATAACATTGATATACGGTATATGTACATACATACACACTTGTATACACACTTACTTTGCACAGGGTTTTTTATTATGTGGGGGTTTTGGGGGGGGGTTTCTGACCTCTTCTGTTGGGTAAAGTATTAGGATTGAAACTTACGGTACCTACCCTATAGCTGTATGCAGGAGTCTTTAAAGGACTCTTGCATTTGGATGTAGGAGAAGCAACCAAATGATATGGTCTTGCATGAACTTGACAGAAACTAGAGAATGGGAGAAAATGACCAAAGAAATTATTTGTTGCTTTTTAGAGTTGAAATTAACTTAATACTAGGTAATACACAGCTGAAAGCATGAACAGAATTAAATACTATTAAATCAAAAAGCTTTTAAGCAAAAAGTAAACTTTCTGATTGTTAGTTTGGGTAAATGGTAAACAACCTCTAAAATAAACAAAATTGGTGTAAACTCAGTGGAATACCTTAATGGATTGGTGCCTGAATTTCTCTCATTGATACTGTTATAAATTTCACTTGTGTTGGCCTGAGATTGTGATTGGCAATGTCGAAGTGCCTAAAAATCTTTCCTAGCAATGTTTCTTTCAGGTCATATACTTTACTGACATTCTTGTCTTCATCTTTTTCATCTACAGAAGTGTGGTGGGTTGACCCTGGCTGGACACCAGTTACCTACCAAAGCCACTCTGTCACTCCCCTCTGCAAATGGACAGGGGAGAGACAATACAATACAGGGTTCATGAGTTAAGAACCAGTAGAGATCACTCACCGATCACTGTCACAGAGAAAACAGACTTGAAGTGGGGATATTAATTGAATTCATTACTAACAGAATCAGTGTGTGATAATGAGAAGTAAAATAAGCTTCTGGAAGCTTCTCACAGAACCACACAAACCCAATACAAGAAACCATTACTGAGCTCTTGTAGACCACTGACTCTCATTTACAGTAAAGATTAAGTCTATTTCATCTTGCCCTTTGATTGATTGTTTCTTACATATTTGAAAAGAGTGATTATTTTTGTTCCTTTGCTTTTGTGTGTTTTTATTTGTGCCTTAAACTTTTATTCCAAGTGTGCCCAGCGAAAGATCTGTGATGCATGTTTTGTGTCTGGTATTTGTTGAGTACATAAACCTATGCCTAGTACAGCACAGTACAGCTTGATCCAGCTACACTCCAGCTCTTTCCTCCACACCCTTCAAAAGCTGTAACTGAAAATTGCATGTGTGATGGTGTCCTGAAGATATTAAACAAGAGAATAATTGGATCTCTTTAAAATTCTGGTTTTTAAAATCATAAAAACATTTCCATTTAGCTGTTAATATGTTAATGACATCATCACTGCTTTACAATTTAATGACTTGCTAAGTTGTGGACCAGAGATCTAAGCAATACTAGTTTGTGCTAGGTGTTCACTCTGTGATAGGCTCATGTGTATAGCTTTTAGAGTGACAGATTAAAAAATACACTTATGGGAAAGGGCCTATTCTTTTCTTTCACTTTCTCTTCTTGCTGTCAGTCTGACATTTCAAATCAACTTTATCCCTCTTTACATTTCTGATTCCAAGTAAAATTTAAAAAAATTGCTAGCTATGCAAATTTTCTTCTGGATGCAGAGAATTATATCTCATTTGCAATTTGAATATCTCCTCATTTTGTGATATGTGGATAATCAGAATTAGTGATTTTAAGCTGTACTGTAGCCTTATGTGGTTTGTGTTTAAGTTGAGAGATGAACTACAATAGTTTTTCAATTGTGCTGCTTAGAGCAATCTGTAAAATCTTTATAATAGCTTTCTCTAACTGCTGAAGGTAACCAGTTTTGCTTTGATGGGAGGGTCTGGCTGGTTTTTCTTTTTTATTTTTTAATCATTTATTTATTTTCCTTGAGACGGGTAATGGGTTGAAATGGTAGTAGAAACTGCCTCCTGGTCCTAAAGGCTTAAAAAGTGCACTTAACCACTTGCTCAGGGCATATGGAATAAAACATCAGGCAAAGTAATTTACAATCCTGTTTGCCTTTGAGGATAATGCAGAGCAGGGCTGAATAATGAAAGTATTATTTCCTGCATTTTTGTCAATTCAAGGTCCCTACTTAAGCTGTACTGGAAAAGGCAGTGAAGGTCTAGAAGGGGCTTCATTTCTTGTTTGCTGCTTTGAGTGCCCTGGAAACAACAGCTGCAGGATCATGCACTTGATATTTCGTGGTTGAGAACTGGAAAACTTAAACAGGGAGAAAGGAGTCTGAAAATATTGTGTGATTTTGACCCCAAATGAATCCAGTGACACAGAAACATTGGGTTCATCAGTTCGACATACACTTTTCATTAAAATGGCTTCTGCTCAGGGTTTGATTCGAAAAGTCTCTAATTGATATTGATTCTTGTGGCACAAAATTGTGTTTAATATATATACGGTATTTACATAGTAAGGTAACCACCTTGTTAAAAGGCAGAGTCTCATGAGAAATTTCATCTGTCTTCCATTGTCACTATTTTTCAAATTAGACTTTGTTTAGTCTTTTTATTTAACATTCTAAAACTAGTTTATTACTCTGATAATTACATTTTGCAAACTGGGAAAAAACTTGGAGTAATACACTGTGCTTAAATGCACACTATTTAAATATATTTAAATACATTTAATTGTGGTTTTAAAGTGTAGTCCTGAGTTTGACTAGGAAAAGTACAATAGGGATGTTAGTGTTTCATAATTAATGATGTTCCTAAAATTGGTCTGCTATTTTTGCTTTATAAAAAGATAGTAATAGGAAAAGGGATGTTTCTAATAGGCTGCTGCCTAAACTATGGTACTTGTAGAATTCTAGTATTTTAACAAGTCTGTAATGAAATATTTTAGAAAAATAAATCTGCCATAATTGAAATCTGAAGTTGCCTATACATTCTTATTTAGAGGTATCTGTCTGTACAGCAGGCAACTTGAACTGCTCCAATACTGGAAAATTTAATGTACCACTCAATTACTATTCTTTAGCCCAATTTAAAATAATAGATTAGGTGTAAGGTCTTAATGCAGTGTAACCTTTGGAACATTAGAAATAACCTCTTTCCCTTCTGAAATCGGTGTACAGTAATGGCATCAGTCCTACCGTTTTGCAGACGAACACACTCTAACTGCATTTAAAGTTCTTATATGTAGCAGTTGTTTGCCTCTCTTGCGCTGTGAATTCCAAGACTATTTAATTTTTTTGTCAATTCACATTAAAAAATAATTTCAGTTAAACTGTCAAGTAGCTCCAAGTAAGACCTGTAAGAACCAAGTAAGAACTTTCTGATTGGAGTGTTTTCAATTAAGGTGGTAGATCCTATTCAGAAATTTAGAATTGTAGTTTTGAACTCCTGTCTCACCAAAATTCTATGTTAACTTGTCTTGGACATTTGCAAAAATATGAATCTTACTGTCATAAAATTTGGAATGAAAATGAAGGAAAGATAGCAATAGCGTTAAAGAAATCCATGTGCTTTTAAACTAGATAGACAGGATTTGAGAAAGGTGTATAGTTGGAAACAATTTCTGTATGAATATAGTAATATAGAAAACCCTGGCTTGTTTCAACATGATGTGCAGTGTAACCTGGTGGCAAGGATTCACAACCACACCTCAGAGGCTTGGATTGTGTTCCCGGTTGCCATCACCTTATACTGTGAACATGAACATGTTGCTTCTGTGTGCCTCTGTGTCCAAGCCTCCTCTCTTTGTCTCATCAACTTGTAACACGTGGTTTTTGGGGCAAAATCACGGTCTTATAATTGTACGAATATTCTACCTAACACAGTGGCCATATTGAACAGTTTTTAATTTCACTCTGCATTTCTCACATGGCAGTTGTCTTTAAATAGTATTTTGTGTAACTTATTATTGAACACAGACACATACAAGTATGCAAGTAGTCTGTGAATGTATTAATTTAAAATTCTCAATGTTTTTTCAGGTTCCAGTAGCCAGAGCCAGCATTCTGTGGCTCATTGGCGAGTACTGTGAGCGGGTTCCAAAGATCGCACCTGATGTTTTGAGAAAGACAGCCAAGAGTTTCACTAATGAAGACGACCTTGTGAAGCTGCAGATCTTAAACTTGAGTGCAAAACTGTACTTAACAAACTCAAAGCAGGTAAACCTAAACTCAGAATTGTATGTATTAGAGTCATGGTAGGTTTTGTGCAGTTTATGTAGATAAGTAGTGATTTCTTCTGTATACGTAACCAAAACTAGTTCATATTTTTGTATGAAGAAAAGCTGAACATCAGTTTTCAAGAAATCTAACAGACTAAATCTAACCATGAGTCTTTAAGTATGCCGGATCATAAATGTGATTTTTTGTTTCTTTCTTTCTTTGGGAAACTCAATTTTTCAATTCACATTAATGGGGAAGATTTGTAAACTGTATTAGTAATATCAGAGAGGAGATTTTCTGGATATGATTTGCTGTTTTCTGAAACTAAGACCAGAATTGTCAAGGAAATACTGTCATTTTGAACAAGAAGCTGCTCATTTTTTTATTCAGGATATCTAAAAGGAGATGCCAGTAAAAGGCCTTGTTTTGTTTTTCCATCAGTGCTTGTTTTAAAGATAGTTACTGCGTTCCCTTTTTCTATTTTTTAATATGTTTGTGTGTTTACTATTTCATTTTACTTAGTGGAGAAGGTTGGCTTTTGATATCTCTAGTAGTAAAGATAATCTAAAAATGTCAGATAGTACCAAATGGTGAACTTAGATCTCCAGGCAGTTGAATAATGTCTGTGAGAGGTGCCAGCTGCCTCATTCTTCTCAGTGACAGCACTGTGAACTCCATCACTCTCTGGCTATGAAATATAGTATTTTGACACTAATTTGTCTCTGTAATTCCAGTTACTGCTTTAAAAGGTTCTAAAATCAAAGATTTCTTTTTTCCACATGTAGAAGAAATATATTGTCTGAGATTTATACACTTTTCTGGGCTGCTAGACCTCTTTGTTTTACAACAGTTTGCACAGCACCCGATCTTGCATCTTCTCAGCTGTGGTGTCTTCTTGTTCCTTGATAGCTATATCCAACTACAGATGTGATCTGAGACTTTATTTTGTAGGGTGTGTGGAAGATGAACTGTCTCACCATGCACTCAGATAGGAATGAGTGCTTTGCTTATACAGTGTAAAATGGGGCAGTAACAAAATACTTCTTTCAGTCATTGCTCATCCTGCTGAAAATGCTGACTGAGATAAGGAAAGATTGGTTTGACTACCAAAACTGTCTTCTTTTAGCTCATTACATAATATTTAATAATTTTCCATATAGTTTTTTTTAATTTTCCATGTAAATTTTTCCACACCATATTTGGTGAAAAATCCATTGCCTACAAGGAGATGATGATTTTCGTGATGTTTTTTTCCAGTTTCACATCTTAATACATTTTAAACCATATACGTGTTGCATAACCCTTTATTCAAATAAAATACCACAGACATGGTATTTGTTCTCAGACAACTGCAAGAGAAGTGTAGGGAACAGAACAAAGGTCTCTATGTAACCTTTGTTGACCTCACCAAAGCTTTCGATACTGTGAACAGGAAAGGTCTGTGGCAGATTTTGGAACGCTTAGATTGTCCCCCCAAGTTCCTTAAAATGATCATCTCACTCCATGAGGATCAACACGGCCAAGTCAGATATGGCAATGCACTTTCTGAACCCTTTCTAATAACCAGTGGTGTGAAACAAGGCTGCGTTCTCGCACCAGCCCTATTCACAGTCTTTTTCAGCATGATACTCCAAAGGACCATGGCAGACCTCAATGATCAGGACGGTATCTACATCCGATACTGTACTGATGGAAGCCTTTTCAACCTAAGGCGACTGAAGGCCCACACCAAGACCTTAAATCATCTTGTCTGGGAGCTGCTTTATGCTGATGACGCCGCCCTTGTTGCCCACACGGAAGCAGCTCTGCAGCGTTTAACATCCTGCTTTGCAGATGCTGCTGAGCTCTTTGGGCTGGAAGTCAGCTTGAAGAAAACAGAAGTTCTCTATCAACCTACACCTCAGGAAGTCTTCCTTCATCCCCATATCACCATTGGCAAATCAGAGCTCAAATCAGTCCAGCAGTTTAATTACCTAGGTAGCCTCATCTCCTCGGATGGTAAGATTGACGGAGAGGTAGACAACAGGTTAGCAAAGGCATATAGAGCTTTTGGAAAGCTTCATAAAAGAGTCTGATGAAATAAACACTTGGAGAAAACTACAAAGATCAGTGTTGACAGAACCACAGTGCTGTCTACTCTCTTATACGGATCTGAATCATGGGTCATCTACCGCCACCACCTGCGACTCCTGGAACACTTCCATCAACGCTGTCTCTGTACAATCCTAAACATCCACTGGTCAGATTATGAGACCAATACATCTGTTCTAGAACAAGCAGCAATCACAAGTATTGAGGCCATGTTGATGAGAACACAGCTGCGCTGGGCAGGGCACCTCTCAAGGAGGAAGGACCACCACCTCCCTAAGATCCTGCTTTATGGTGAACTTGCCACTGGCTACCGCAAGAGAGGAGCCCCAAAGAGAAGATACAAGGACTCCCTGAAACAACATCTCAGCCTGGGCCATATTGATCAACATAACTGGTCTACTCTGGCCTCCAGTCGGGAGGCCTGGAGACACACCATCTATAACGCTGCTGATGCCTTTGAGAAAGCATGCAGGATCACTCTCGAGGAGAAAAGACAATGCAGAAAGAACCATGGCCTTGCATAATTTACCACCTAAGGAGTCTTTCTGCTGTGCCTTTTGCAATTGAACATGCCTGTCTTGTATTGGCCTTTTTAGCCACCAACGCGCTTGTGACAAACGTGGGTAGAGCCCTTCCCGAATCTTCATTCGCAAAACCCAGCCATGACTGACTGACTGACGTGTTGCATAATCCTTTATTCAAATATAGTAATGATGATAAAGCAGAAGAAACTGTCTCCCGAGATGCCTACTGAATGACGATTTTCATCAAAAAGTGTTTTCCCCTTTAAGTTTTAGGTTGTGGAAAAATAATATCTCAGGTGGTCAAGGTATTTGTATAAAAATTCTAACAGTGTAGGTTGGTGACTCGTCTTGATTCAAAGCTCCTTTTAAACTAGAATACCATGAGTTTCCCTTTAGAAGCTGGCAACACTCTTCCTAAATCTACATCCTTATTTCCAGGAGTAATGCTTCTCTACTCACTCAGTATTACAAAGTTACTTTCTGGAATTACTTCTAAAAAGTAAAGTTTCTAAAAAAAGTCCTGCCTTTTTTCACTCCAGTTTTTAGAACTTGACGTCAAATCTTGTGCACATGATTGCTCAGTTACTGGTCTGCCTGTCTCTGCTCAACCTGTGTTTTCTGCCTTTATATTATATCCTACCATATTGTACTTCTATGAATACATCCAAAGTTAATGGAGTTGTGAAAATCTCAAAGCTACAATGTCACTTTATTGAAAAGTAGTGGTAGAATACCAAAGAGACGACAACCAACAGATGAAAAGAGCTCTTTCCTCAGGTGAGGGAAAGGCAGATTGAACTCATTTGTGAAGCCTTGTTTGGAGAAAAGCATGAAGTTCTGGAGGAAATAAAACTTGGTTATTTTATTCCCTTTCTCCAAATCTATTATTTTATTTGCTTGTGGTTTTCTTAGTCATATGTTCAAACACCTAGTGCAGCACATTTACAGGAATGCTTTTTAGTATTCAGGATTTTTATAATAATTTCCAGTATACTTTAAATCCTATGATCACCCCATGAACTTTCAAAGGCTGTTTATAATTTAAGGAAGAGTTTCAGATTCAATCCTATCTGTATAAATACGTAATAAAAGCAGACTTTCCTCTGGGTGTCTGTATTATTTGGTAAACTTGCCTCATCTTTTCAACACGTAGGGTCATAAAATCCTTATGGGTGTGCTAGATAGCTGTCTAAAGGGAGCTCATATAAGAGAAAGTGTTACCCAGAAAATATGCCATCTAGTTGCCTTGGATGTTTCTTGCCTATAGCAGGAAGAATAAAGAGATTTTGATTGGTTTCTGTTGCCTAATACAGTAGGACTCTCACCAGAGAAAGTCCCAAGTAGTTCTAGGGTGTAAATAGATATGTCAGTCGTAGTTAAGCACAATACCCTTATCTTTTGTGTCTGAAGAATCAAGTTACTGCAAGCTAATGATGTCAGAGTGGCTAGATAACTGTTTTCTCACTTTGCGAAGCCTCATCTGTTGGTAATATTTCTATTACAAAATTTTCAAGTGGGAATCTACCAAAAGGTTAATTGCTGCTAATATAGGATAGGCAATAAATTCTTAAATAGAACTGTTGTCACTAGAAAATTCTAGAAATGTTACTGAAGGATGACTTGAATGAATGCTTTTCACACTAGCCAAACCAAAATGTACAAAAAATAGTAATGGGTTCTAACAGTGTGGGGATAAAAAAAAAAATTCCCATATAGTATTATATATGTTCAGATAACAGCCAATATTGGCATATGGTAACAAATTTATTAGCTCATGGATCAGAATACTTTGTCACTATTCTAAGAAGCAGTCATGGTGTGCAGATTCTGTCATATTTCACCAAATTAGCATGCTTGCTCAAATGATTTTCAACTTATTATGGAAATTCCTTTGTTGGAGAGACTGATGTATATTCCTTAGTTTATTTTTCGTTTTTAATTTAAAATATTTTTTTATTAGCTACTTGCATGTAGAAAAGGTATTCTACTTCTTTGGTTGCATTGCTGTAAGAAAAATTTAAAAAATTTTCATGTTTCCTTGCTGTTTTCATGAAAACTACACTAGATGTGAAGCTTGCAAGGAGACTTCCTGAAGATACAGAACATTCTTCCATGTAAATTTATTGTGTATTTATCTGTATTGGATAGTACAGGAAAGGTGTCTTAGGGGACAGGAAAGGAAAAGGATCACGGAGAAAATGATTCCATTAAAGGAAATGCAGTCTTTCAGGATCGACTCTTCATCTGTCTAATTTGTCTTTTTCTAATTCCGTCAACACTCACTGAAAAAATGCCCACCATGCAAACAAGGCCCTAAACTTTTCCCATCCCTATAGCAATTCACAGGCTAAGACCACTGTGTTTTATGATCCGTTCTGCTGACCTTTCTGCCACATCAAGGAGTCTTGTCTTGTTTTGCAGAGAAGTGATGGCAAAAACTGCAGGAGGTATCCCTCATTTATTTTAATTCATGCTACCTGGGAACCCTCCCTTCCAATTCCATTTCGACTGAACAGCATAAGTCCTGCATGAGTGCAGATTACGTATACTCTGCTTGATGCAGTTGTTTAAAATTTTATACCCTCGTACAGAAATAGCTGCCAATAAGCTGTGAAATACATGTGGGAAAGTTTTACCTTTCCCAGAGCTAAAACAGTACCTTGGGGGGGAAAGATATGTTCTCATAGAACTGTTCTTGGGTGTCAGAGAGAAAAAAGAAACAAAAAATATTTCACTGAAAGGTTTTTTTGACTATGCTTTTACTATTACTCTAATGTAAAATGACTAGTTTCTTCAAATCTTTGTTGCCATTGATTATTTTGTGAAATGCTTGCATATATTGCTTTGTATGTGGTTAAAATTAAAACCAGTTTTTGTTTACTGTGTATTTCACCTACAGGAGTTAATCATTATTCTGAAAAAGTATTTTTACATCTCTAGAAAAAAACCTGTAACTTGCATACGCGAGTTGGAAGTTATTAAATGGAACTTCTTTTAGCAAATGACCTACAACAAAAATTTTTTTTATATGTATTTTTTCTTCTCACATGATTGAAACTGTGTTATTGTTGTAGCAATTGTATGATAAACAACATATATATGGAAACTTGTTTTCTTTTCTATAAAGAAAATAAATCCTTCATGATGATACATTCTTAACCCTGTGTTATGCATCCATTCTGAGTTGAAATACCAAAATTTACTTCCTTAGGATGGTATATTGTTTCTGTTCTTTTTCCTGTTTGCTTTTATATAAAGGAAGTGACCTACTTTTTTCAAATGTATTGAATGGATGCAAGTCAATTAAGCACTATTGTTCTGGTTACACTACATTATTTCTAAGATACTGGGAAAGTTTCCCTCCATTTTTATATTATTTTATTATCTTAAAAATTAACTGAATTATTAGAATTACTAAAGACATGTTAATATTCTGAGACATGAAATTAGGAAGCCCTATTATGCTGTAAAAACCTGTGATAGTATAAGTTGCTCTCTTACATAAATAAATAAATGACTGATATTACTGGAGGCTTTAAGCTTCAAGAAAAAAAATGGAAGAAGTCTTTCATCCTGGTTTTTAGAGGGCATCAGCAGCTTGCTTTTATGAAAAAGTAACAGCTAAATGCACTGCAAATAATTTGCAGTAATCCAGTTCAGTGATTCATGTGTCTGCTTTAATGGGTCATAATTCAGGATAAAGTAACTGAGTGCAGTCAGAGTGCAGACACTGCTTATGCCAGGGACAGTATCTCTTCATAAAACACACCTCAGCAGAAGCAGTTTGCCAGCCCCCTAATACCCTCTGATGTTTTGATGTCCTGCATATTTTTCCGATTAAGTTTTGAGTGCCATGTTTTTAGTTGTATTTCCACATTCATTATCCTCACGTAGACCCTTCAGCGGGTTTGCCATATATGATTATTTTTTTAATGATGCCTTTCTTTCCACTTCAGCAGTTTAATAATCTAGCACATGGCTGCTTCTCAGTACTCAGCATTCACCTCCCCAATACAGAAGAGGACATGTGCTTTGGCTGCAGAATTCCATTTGCAGCTTTAGAAATGCATATTCCCTATGGAGCAACATTTGTTTGACATAACCATTCATTTTTATTACCTCTTTAAATATGTTTATCCAGAGTTATCAATAATCATAAATAACTTGGATTCTGTTCTTGTCCTGTTTTTTTCCACAGACAAAATTGCTTACCCAGTATGTATTAAATCTCGGCAAGTATGATCAAAGCTACGACATCAGAGACCGTACAAGATTTATTAGGCAGCTTATTGTTCCGAATGAGAAGAGTGGAGCTTTAAGCAAATACGCCAAAAAAATATTTCTGGCACAGAAACCTGCCCCATTGCTTGAATCTCCTTTTAAAGGTATAACTGCCAAAACCATTTGGTAAATGTTCACTGTGTAAAGGAATGTAGCAGCTTATTCTATGTCAAATACTCTCACAAATTGTGTCACTTAGCAAATAGAAAAGATTAATATGCAAGGATACTCAGTCTACTTACTTGCTTTTCAGCAAGCAGGATTTGCATGATGCAAACACAGTGCATTTTTTTGATGATAAACCCTGACAAACTGATGCATTTTTATTCATGTGGATTTTAAATTTGATTTAAATAACAGAAGGTGTGTCTTTTGAGGAACACTAATCTTCAGTTTAGGAGAACAGCTCTAGTATTTTATCTGGACTTCATTAGAAGGTTGTTAATGTGAGTGTTGCAAATGTTTTATGAATCTGAAATAAATTGAATCTCAGTAGATTAGGTTTTTATTATTTTTCTCCAAAATCGTAATTTTTTCCTGTGCATTTTTCCTGTCTTTTTACATGTAAGATCCATTGTCTCTCTTCTCAAATTAAAAGGTTATCAGGTTATCTGAACTAAAAATACTCTGTTACTGTGACAATTTACAATTTTTGTTTTCATACTTACTTAGGTCTAGTTTTGGAGCTCTAAAAGGAGCTCCATTTTGAAGAAAAACTATTAAAATTCTGGATGTGTTTGTGCCAAGACATGTATATGGATTGTTTAACTGTGCTGTCATTCTTAATATTCACAGTAAAGTAATTTTTAGAGAAGCTACATTTCAGAGCAACACCTCTAAACACACTGACTGATTAGCTTTTTTATTGACCATTATGGGGGAGATTATTGTAATCTATGGACTGAAATCAGTTTTTTGACCTATGAAGAGCTTCCTAGTTTATATTTATTCCATGACATTTGAGGTAATACAATGGCAATTACCTTTAGCCCTGATTAAGATTGCTCTTTGTGGTAGAGCTCACGGTGTTTGTGTATTTCTCCTTTCCCCTCCCCCCTCATTTTTTTAATAGATCGGGATCACTTCCAGCTTGGCACCTTGTCTCACACACTGAACAGCCAAGCCATTGGCTACCTGGAACTGTCTGACTGGCCAGAGGTGGCACCTGACGCTTCTGTCCGAAACGTCGACGTGGTCGAGTCGGTACGTCGGCATCATTAAAAGTAACTTTGCTGAAGGCACTTGTCAATATAGAGTATTAGCCCAAAATACAAGTATTTAAATACTGTCTGTGTGCTGTACTGAAAACCATTGATTCATGGGAACATCTGTGTTGTTTTTTTTTTATCTTAGAAATGGAACAGTTGGAAGCTTGCACAATGCTTGCTCTTTTCAGTGAGAGAAGTGGATCAACTGTAGGCCACTTCTGCTTCACTTGTGGATTAAAAGGGCTTTTTTCACCTCCATCTCACTTCTGATTTCATATTTTTTATATTCTATATACTCAGCTGCAGTATGTTAATTGAGTGTAGGTGGACTACCAAACTAGGAGATAAGTGGAAGTTAATTTGTGTACAAATCCAAGGCTAAACAAAAAAAAAGGTAATACAAACAAAAGGCAGTAGCAGGGGGTTACATTATATAAAGTTCGGATGAGACCAAGGTTTACATTTAGGATAACCTGGAGAGAATTAAGGAAGTTTATAATAGGAAAATGTCATCTATTAGTGCACTAGTCATGTGTTGACATATAGGGCTGGTCCTCTACAGTTCTTTGTGACTGTAGTGTAAACTCTGAGGCAAAGTTGTGTTTTGGTACCAGAGCTGTGATTTGTATGTCAAGTATCAGAGTCCTACTAAAATGCCGGTGAAGGTTGTTGAACAGTAACAAAAACATAAATGTACTGGTATATGCTGTGCTGATTGTGCTCCTGCATGCACAGAAAAGCACACAGTCCTTGTAATGAGCCAACTTCTGTAGTAAATTGTGAATGATTAATTTGCATAGATGATGTTAGGCATAGAATGGGTAGAGGAAATTCTAAAACATGAGTGTGACTTGCAGAAGCCAATGGACAGCAGTGTGGTAGAACAACCATTTCTCCTTAGAACTGTGATACTACATGTCTGCCTTCTTATATAGATTTCAGGAAAAGACGTGTTTGTGTACAAACTTCTGAAAGTTTTTATGGGAAGAATCTGAAGGTAATCAGCTCAAATAGAGGATTATAAATTGTAGGGTTGGCATGAAAGAATGTCTGAAGGTGCCTTTGTCCATAAAACTAAAAAACATTGCAGAAAATTGATCAAATGGAGTAATCCATCTACAACATAGTGGAAAACATCTACCTCCAGCTATTTAAACCTCAAAACAAATGGGAAAGTCCTTCAGCCATGGGATTTTTTTTGTAAGTATTTTCTTTGGAGGGTATTTTGTTGTCATTAACTTTGCTGTGGTTCTAATACTGCATCTGCCTACACAACGTGTGTGAGGGAAACTGAGTTAAGCTGCAATGCGTAATTAAATTGTCATTTATATCCAAAAGAATATTGGCTTTTTAAGTGTCAGCTGATTTTGGTGTTCAACAGGAAACCAGTGTGTCTCTAGAGCTGTACACCCTTGCAGGTAATAATTAGAGCTATTCAGAAGTTAGTCTTGTTCCAGATCAGAGCAGTCACTGAGGCAGACCTGTATCGCTCTGTTAATATAGTTGTCGGCCATTTTGGTTTTTTTCCTGTCCTGAGTTATTCCTTTGTTTCTCTAGTAGTATAGAGGTATATGGAAAGAAAAAAGGTCTGGGCGAAGTATTGCCACGTTTTGGCATTCTCTTGGTTGTAAGAATTACTTTTATTTGGGGAATTGCAATGGAAGTGAAATATAATTCCTTTGTGGCTACCTACGGAGTCCACATTCTGTTTTCCACTTAAAACTTGGGATGATAAAGATGGTGACTAGCCCTATTTACCCGTAATTCTAGTCAGTCTAGAATTGGATCTAGAGATAAAACTCTCAGACTTTGTGTTCTTTTGGCATAGAAATTAATTTATTGTTACTGATGCTTTTAATCTGCCTTAGTAAATCTTTTTCTAGACTCTCTAATAGACATATCTCACCTTTTGTAGTATGTACAAAACTTCTAGTTCTCCTAATTGTGGAAAATAAGAGAAGTTTAATAATTTCTCTTCACTTGCTTAGATGATTTATTTAGAAACTACTCAGTACTACTACTGTGAGTGTTATGCTTTGATATGTGTATATATTTGTATTGCTGGTTGCAAAAGTAAATGTAAATTGAAATTTATTTACAGGCAAAGGAATGGACTGGAATTCTAGGTAAGCCAAAGAAGGAGAAACCTACTGAAAAGTTCTACTCTGAATCAGAAGAGGAAGAAGATGAGTCTACCAGTACGAGTTCATCAGGTAAGTGTTTGGATCTCCACTGCCTGGAGAACTGTATCTTCAGAACTGGCTGCTACATTAAAAAAAATGGAAAAAATGCCAAAAAAAGCCAGAGCTATGTGTAAAGTCAGGAAATGAGGGGAAAAATTTTACATTCACTGCATGAGTTGGCCTTTGCTTTGTTTCCTAGTTAAAAAAGCTAGCATGCTATTTTCATCCTGCTTTGAGTCAAGTGTAAGTAGTAAGAGTCTATAACTCCAGTTAAAACTGAAGGCACCTAGCTCTTTACAGGAAGAGTGCCCATGTACTTGTCTTTAATGCTTTTTGGAATCTGTTGGTGGTGAAGTCCTGTTTTGATAGCTTGTGCTGCTGTGTTGCTAAATGACCAGACTTCTTTAATTGTGTAGTCTTTTTGTGGGATTTATTCAGCAAACTGTTTCAGTATTTCTCTCAAATTCTACATAACGTTTTCTGTTTATTTTAATGGGGATGATGACGAAGAGTATAACAGCTGCTTATCAATTTCAGTTAGCAAAGGTTCTTTTAACCCTTAACTTTTAACCCACTTATTGCTAGATCAGCAGTTCCCCAAGGCAGACATTTCAGAAGATGTTAATATACTTCAGATGTAGTAAAGATTGTAATTCTCCCAGGTCCAGACCTTAGACATAGAAAATGTTTAACATTAGAGACATAAAAGAATTATTGGCATCTAGTTGAATGGAAGAGGGACACCTTAAAATCTGAATATGGAGCTGCTTCCTTCCTATTCTTAAACTAAGGAAATATGTAGAAGCATTTAAGAACTATATCACTGAAATTAAAGATTTCTGAAGCAATAAAAGTATATATTCACTTCAGATATTTGAATATTTGGTAACTGTATGATTAATTAGAGGATGAATAATTTGTTTAAAACAGTGATTCAATCATAGTCACTATGGGTATTCAAGAACAGATTATCTAATTAACCAGTTGTTTGAAAAGATTTTGCAGCTAAGTGAATGTATAGATTAGAAAATTTGAGGTCACCTCCAGCTCCTAATGGGGTTATGTAACTTTGAAGAATCCACATGCAATTAATTTATTATTAGATTTTTTAATTTGATAAAGTATATAATACTGTAGGCTGAAGAGGGCAGATCTTTAACTAACAAAATTTTGCGAATGTAAGGGGAAAGTGATTTTCTTGCCTGTTTTTGACACAGGGTAAATAATGATAAAGCTTACAATTGGATTTTAAAATACTAAACCATTGTTTAATTTAAAACAAACTTGGATACCTAAAATACTATTTATTTAAGATATTGAGACTGAAATTTTAAGGGTTGTTTGTATTTCAGGGAGTGAGTCTGACAGTGAAAGCGAGAAGGAAGATAAAGAGGAAGGCAGCACTGATGAGACTAGTGGGAGTTCCTCTCCCAGTGAAGAATCAACTGACAGTGATTCAGACAGCAAAGAAAATACAGCAAAGAAAACATCTAGAGCTGCCAATGAAAGGTAGGTATACATTTGTATGGGTTTTATTTTTGTGATACTAGCTGTTAAAGCACTCTTCATGTAAGCAGTCTACCAAGCCTTTAATTATATTTTTTTGGGGGTGTTTTGGCCAAGGAGTGATGTCAGTATATGTGAGTAATAGTCAGTGTATGAACTGGGTTCATATTTTTGTTAATCAGACTATTCTTATGTTTGGAATTAATTTCTGACTTCAGTAGAATCTTGGGTGGCTTTTTGAAAATTGAGGTAACCTTGGGAGGCTGAATCAGTGATCAAACAGTTGCGTGAAACACTTAATTACCTTTCGCAGCAATTTTGCTGAGAGCTAAAATTAAGTCCTTCAACACTTTGCCATTATATAACTAAGACAATTGATTTTTCTAAATAATGTTATATTAAAAAGATTATGATCCAAATATTAGAGGCAAGGGCTGTGAAGGGAAACGGTCATAAGATATTTAAGTGTTAGTGCTTTTTAAGATTGCCTATTATCAACAGCATTATCATGTATTAAAGTATCATTAAAATTTTGAGTAATTGGGGCTAATACCTTGGATTGTATGAATCTGTTTCTTCCACTGCTGTCAGCAAGTGGCCTCTGCAGACACGATCGCCCTTTACTCTGTAGTCTGCTGCCAGCTCACTTGATGAGTTTGCAGCTCAGCTCAGTCGTGGCTGACAGCGCTGATTGGGGCACCGTACACACTCTGCTCCTTTTATTACAGACAGTAATTAAAGCAGCTCGCCTTGCCACTTCCATAACAAACACAGCATAATGCCCTAATTATGACTTTATTAATTTAAGTCAGGATTTAATGATTTTAAAAGTGATTTATATTGTTTTTCCTGTTCAGAACAAATGAAATCTGTAGGTTAAATTAATACAGGCTTTTCATCATCGCAAAGTTAAAAAGCTAGTTACCAGTAAATTCTTTTCATTAGAATAACATCTGAAATTTTAAGCAGTAAGATAAACAATGATTACCCATCAAAACTGGTTGATGTGCAGTAAAGTAACATTTTTAATCTTCAAATCTAGTTTTAAAGCTAAGATAAATTGTTGAAAAATAACTTCATTTGTATAATGAGTTCAGAACAACTTATTTGTTGATGCAACTACAACTTCTGTTCAATGGCAGTGAAAGAAGTGTAGATAATTTTGTCAGTACCAGTCATGAAGAAACTTTGAACAGTATATGCTAGTGAGTTTTTGTTTAGTTCATTGACCTCAAACAAGTTTTTAAATGTTGTCATATTGAAACATAATTTTTTGATAAAACCAATTTTTCACTGTGATTTTAACAATCAGATTTGCTCCATTAGACTGTTTTTGTGAAGTGTACCATTGCTCCATTTTTAGCTTTGCAAGCTTAAAATTTGTTGCTTTCAGAAAAGAATGCTTTTGACTAAAATATCGAGAGTTGATTTCAACTTCAGTTATATGTGTAGGCATTATTAGCATGGTCTAAATGTTTATCTTGATTTTCAATAATTTTGATTACATTTGATTTAGGCAGTTGAGTCCTGGGAAGTTCTTGGGAGGAGGAAGACTTTACCCTAATTATTTTGCTTTCTGTTGTGTTACATTTTTCAGTTCTCCTTCTTTGCATTTTTTTCTTATAAAAACATTGAAATCTCAAACAGTAATGCAGCACAGTACATTATTTTGTACTGCTCCTAAAGCTAAGCAAAAATGTATAACAATTTAATTTGAGTCCAGAGGGATTCTTAATAATTGAGTGGTCTGGATTTGTTTAATTACTGTTGACCTTGTTACCCTTCAAGCACTTCAGTAACCAATTTATTGTCTTGGGAAGGAAGCTTAAACAGGTAGTGTATGAAACACCTGATTTGAAAGTATAAAATGTTTGCTTGCAAATCCAAGAACAGAGAGGGTTTCTTTGTATGCAGTGTTAGTTTTTCTGCTCCATGATAACTACTAGAAAACAATCCTAATTTCCTGTGGTATTTCTAGGTAGTAACTCCCCCTGAGACAAAAAGGTAATCTACCAGTTGGTAGTTAGAGTATGATTAGACACGAACAAGCCAGATAATATTCAGTAGCTGTTAGCACAGAGCAACATAACTCAACATGGCCAGGGTGAATGGAACTTTACTGTGTGAAGAATAGTCTCCAAAGTCCATTATCTGTAAGGTATTCAATGTGACCAAGGGTATCAGAAGATAACAGCTCTTGGTATAAACTCTTTAGTGAGTTGAAATATTTGTAGACACTGTAGGTATTATTTGTAGATGGTATGGTTTGATTTAGAAGAATTAACAAAGGAATAAACTAAATGTATTGATTTTCTTTTAAACAATATTAATTTACAAAAACTTAACACATCATTCTGTTAATCATAGGTGGAATAATATGAAAGTGTCTTTGTATATATATTTCTACACTTCTTTCTGCAGTGTTGCAAGCTGGATGCATGCAAATTGTTAATATTTAATGTGTTCACATTTTGTTTGGCTGTTTTGCTGGTTCAGATTATATGTGATGTTGTGTAGCTTGATAGAACAATTTTGAGTACCCTTAAAAAAGTGACTACTTCATTCATAGCTGAGTTTTTTATCATGAAGCAATATTGACTTAAAACTCATTTAATAAAACTTTGAAATGTTGATGTAGGATATTGCCTAAAAAGATTTCTTTTGTGATTTTACATGTCTCTTAACATTTTTTTAAATATATAGTGATTCAGAAGATATTAAAAAGAAGGCAGAGGGAATCTCCAAGAAGAGAAGCACATCCAGTTCCTCTGATACAGAGTCCTCTTCATCAGAAGAAAGTTCTTCAGGCTCCAAATCAGAATCAGACTCTAAAAGTGACTCTGAGCCTGGAAAACCTAGAAGTGCTACCTCTACTAAGGTTAGTAAGGTAACATATATTTTTTAAAAACCTCTATGAAATATTAAAACGTTAACTGTCTATACATGTTTCTTTCTGTGGGAATGGAGATAGGTAGTCATTTTATGCATATCAAAATCATGAAAAAAAATTTTTGACTTCATAAAAAGACCAATCCCAAGGTAGTTTTATAGTTAAATCCAGTAAGAGTATTTTTATAATAAAAAGCATATTTCTGTTTAAATTCCATTATATTTTTACTCCAGATAGATGAAGAAGAAAATAGAATCTAATTATTTTTTATAGACAGAATGTAATATTTTTTCTAATAGTCTATTATTCTTATGTAATAGAATTTAATTATTTTTCATCTATTTTTAGGTTACTATTAAGCTGGTGAAAGCTTAGTACGTAGGTGTTAATGACTGTTTTATTAAAATGGAATCTTACAGTATAATTACTGCTGGACCTGGGTCTGATAGAAAAGAAAACGGAGAAACAAGTGTTAGTACATTGTCTGTTAAGAGTTTGAGGACATTCTAGTAGAAACACTAGCTTTGTTTTAAAATTTCCTGTGAAAATTAAAAATAGTGCAGTTAATGAATCTATAATAGAGGTGTATACATAGGTTAGTAGAATTAATATTCTTAATGAGAAATTAACTTTTTATTGCTGTGTTTGGTAGCTTTCAAAGAGTTCTGCTACTTCAAATTCCATTAGCTTTCTTAAAACATGCATGAAGTAGCAAGCTTTCAAATATGTCTTTTTTTTAACTGGACTTGGAAATATGTGAGGATGCAAAAATGCACCACAGAGCCATTTATGTGTCAGTTAAGTTTTAATTGCTTACTTTAGTGAAGCAAAAGAGCTTAACAGTTCATTAGAATCAAGCTAGCATTATAGAGCTAAAGCTAATAGCAGTGAATTGGTTTCTGTTTCCCTACCTACTTTTCATTTAAAAAATAAATAAATGAGGAACTTTATGCTAAACCCTTTATGGTAGAAGAGTAAAAGCATTTCTGAAACCTATTTTTCTGTTACGAAATATTTCTTGTGCATTTCTTTCTGTATTTTTATAAAAAATTTGAAGGGTAAAATTGTAGCTCAGAAGTTTCCGTTTTAATACTGATGTGTGGTATTGAAAATCAAGTGAAATGCTGATGCATTTTAAATTAAACCAAGACATTTCAGTCAGAACTGCTGTATTAGATTGCTGAATAGTCAAAATAGACATTGTTGCATTTGATGCAATTGTAGAAGCTGGTGGACAGGTGTGTTTTGAACAGTTAAGAGAGAAGACCATAACTTCATAAAGCTGTTTCAGTGTGCATTTCCTTTAGTTGAGAAGCTAAAGCTATCTGTGTCTCTAAATCTTGAGCTTAGGTTGCACATGGTCTTTGTTTTGTAACTTTATGGGTCTGTCTAGGAGCTCTGAGTTGTAACCTTAGCTTTTCCCTTCTTCAACCAAGTAGAAAAATGATGAAGTGAGGCTGTAGCATTTGAGCAATGGAGGTGTGTTTTCATGATTTGATCGTTGTTTCCTGCCCAAATACCACACTGGGTAACACATCTATGTTGAAGTTTTTTCTAGTAGAGAAGCTAGACTGCATCTTGCCAAAAAATGGTAGCATAAAATATATAACCTAAATCCTCTTAGAATAAACTGCTTTGATGCTAAACGGTACATGAATTAGTTATAACAGTTTGTAGCTTCTCATATCAGCACAGTATTTTTTCACCAAAAAGTGATACTCTTATGTACTTAGTTCTGAACAGCCACTGTTTGCTGCTCTTTGCTGCATTTGTTCGTTTTTCTCAGGGTATCAACACTATGAACATAATTTCCTTCACTAGTTTTTTAAACTATCTGGTTCTTTCATACAGTATGTGAGGATCGTATATATTTTAAAACAGCAGTCGAGAATATGTGAAGTCAAATATACTGAATATGAGAACTGGAATGTCGAAGAAGCTTGGGATTGAATTGTTGAAGTCAATGGAAAATTGTCAAGGCCTTGGATTTTAAGAGAAAAGAACTTTGCAGTAGTTCTGAAGTCTTACTTGATTAAGAAGCACCTAAAAAGAAATGTGTTAGGAACAAAAATTTTTGAACAGTTGACAGAGGATTTGG
Source organism: Manacus vitellinus (assembly GCF_001715985.3). Classification (NCBI taxonomy): domain Eukaryota; kingdom Metazoa; phylum Chordata; class Aves; order Passeriformes; family Pipridae; genus Manacus; species Manacus vitellinus. Next base: position 10,938,138 of record NW_021939324.1, on the reverse strand, counting down.
TCAGAGTAGAGTCAAAGGGTAGAGCTGAAAAATTGCAGAGCTTTTAAACATCACAAAAGCATAATAAAACAAACAGCAGTGGGTTTTTATGCAGGACAGAAAAAAAAGAAGCAAGGAGATCATGGAAAAGTAGTGTAGAGCGCAGTATGCAAAAGCTAAATGTTTATGTTCCTTAAATCCTTTTTCACTAAAAAATTAACACATTTATTATAAGAGCAACAAGCTATGGCTGATGGGCTGCAAACAGCAATGGTCATGTGTGAAGAGGCAGGGGGGTAGTTAATTTAGTGCCCTTGAACAGAGAGGACTGTTTCAGTCTAGGATACTAATCTCTGGAACCATGAAGTTAGTTTCCATTTAAACCATGTTTGATGCCTGCATTTATACTTGAGATGTTTCTGGTACTTGTTTATTTTTAGATACATAGTTGGATGAGGGGGTTGGGGATAAGAGTCACAGGTATTTTTTATTAGAGGTGATTGTTATGCTAAATAGCTTAATAGATTTTTTTTTGAGAGAAACCTGTTTTGAGAGAAACCTGTAGGGATAGGTGGAGCTAGCTGATGATAACCCTTTCCAAGCTGAAAAGAAAAAACAGTTGTTAACAAACCTTATAGAACATTATAGCTAAAGTATTGTATATAGAGCCTTTGTGTCAAAGTACATTTTACAGGAGCCACACGTATTTATTTTTCTACTTCCCTTCCTGACTTATTTTTCAGACCACCTGGGAAGCAGATGGTTTCTCCTAGGCTCTCAGAAATGCATGTTTTATCCTGATAGATTTTAATTGGAAAAGACAGTGTTTATATTATTCTGCTACAAGGTATTCTTAAATGTGGTCAGTCTGTTTGGGGAAATGATTCATTAGGATTTCCTTTTTAGTAAAACTGAAAAAAATTTCCTGAAATACATATTGATAAGACGAGTGGTTAGTAGGCTCTATTTTTATAGTTTCTCAGTTTGCCACACATTATGAACTATGTTACATTGGTGATGTTTTGGGTGATGTTTACCATTCCATATGTTTTGTTGGGTACCATTGCCATGTTCAGCAGAATTTTCTTAATGAAAAGGGTTTGATTACACTCACATGGAAGCCTAATTTCTGCATACATCTATGCATCTACTAGCATTAAAATAGGCTACAAAAACTTTGGACTACTTTTCTGAATATGTTATTAATGTTTTAATATTTTTTCTCTTGAAGAAGCTGTTTTGAAAAAGCTGTTGTATTCACTATAATTGAGCTGCAGTGAATAGAAAAGTCAGCCTCTTTTCCTGCAGTCTTTTATATAATTTTGAAATATGGATAGTTTGAGGTGTTCAGATACATATTATACTGTAAGCATAAATACTGCAGAGCTAAAATGCAGATTTTATGATGATGCATGTATAAATAGGTGTCTCTACAGTAGGATTTTAAAATCAGCTACTGTTGACCTCCTAATACAAGTATAATACAGTCACTCAGCTGTTAAAAACCTGATCCACTATTTAAAAAATATACAAAAACAAATTGTCTATCTTTCTGCCTGATCTCTTTTCAAGTGCTAACACAATGGAAACAGTGGGTGATCTGTCAATGCATTTGGATTGTCAGTGATGGTTTTGTATAAATATTGGGAGGATAAGAAATAAAATTCGCACAGCAGAATATGATTTCATCTGCCTTTTCTCTGCAGCTCCATGGCTCATGCTGCGGTGTGAAATTCTCATTTTACACACTTTGCAGGTGGAGCACATGAATTATGCATTGAGCAAGAGAAATCTCCTGCTTCAAGTCCTATATGCATTTACCAGGTTCTATCTCTATTACCAAGATGAATTGCAAATGGAGAAATGTTTGATGGAATATACCTTAACTTCTTTGTTTAGTATTCTGCTTTTTCCATAGTGGGATTTCTTGGTAGGAAACTGTTTGGGTTATATTGTAGACTTAGTTTTAAGAAAAAAAAGATGAAAAATTATGTTACAGAGAAGTGTCAGACACGTCAGGACATTTTTATTGTCCTGATTTCAAATGCAAAGCTTTTTTTATTCAATAGAAATATCTGCAGTCATTGGCTATTTATTATTCCTAGATAGCCAATCAATTTTCTTTTCTTGGAGAAACCAAATTAAAAAATAATCATGTTTGTAATAGGCAGGACTCACGTAAATAGATTTCTTTGGTGTTTTGTACAGAATTGCACACAATTAATGTATATACCCATATATGTAATACATATAAATATGAAAATATTTGTGTGTTTATGTGTATATAGAGCATGCACTCACATATAAGTAGCTGAGTGCTTTCTTAAGCTTGACACACTTGACTGAAATAGAAAATAAGACATGATCATACTTTAGCATTAGCTTTTACTTGATTTAATTAGCTTCTGATTTTGCATTTCCCAGATGGTAGAGTAAGATTTGTTTTTGGTTTTGTTTTGTTTTCTATTTAGTGGTGTTATTTGTTTGCTTGTTTTTATAGTATAAATATAATCTTCCAATAAAGTGTGCAGTGGAAGTTTTTCTTACCGTGCATTACCTTGATACAAGGATTTTTCACTTGTACCTTATCTTAGGACCATTTTACTTTGTTTTGAAGAAATAAATTCTCTTGAAGGATTTCCCCCTCATTTTTAAAGATGTATTATGTAATAGAATCAAAATAGTATCAGTGCAGAAATAGATTTTATCTTACAAAAGTACATAACAAGCTTTGTGATATATACTCAGTAACAACTCCAGAATGGCAAAATAAATAACAGAAAAAACAAACTGAAGCATACTGTTCATGTTATTTGTGACATAGAATGTCTTAGTTGTCTCCAGTAAACAGATTAACAGCGAAAGGGCTCCTTCGCTCTTACTCCTAATATTTTAAAAAGTTGTACTGAAACATATGAAATTCTCGTCCTTGTGCACCTCTCATGTGGGTGAGCCACTTCTTATGGACTTTATTGGCTGCATAATGCAAGGGAATGAAGAAATCCCATCTCTACTGAAATAATTAGCAAATACAGAACTGTAGCTAAAAATAATATTTGAACCTTTGTCATAGTTGAAGGTAGAGCTGTATCTTCTGAATAAGTGGGGACAGGGAGTGAAAGAATTCAGAAATTGAGGATTTTTTTAAAATATGTTTGTGGGGTTTTTAAGTGGGTTCTTCTTTAGTCTGTTTTGGCTTTTGAACAGTTTCTGCTTTAGGAAAAAAGTTTATAGTAAAAGTGCTGCAGATGAGAACTAACCCCAAGATTCAGGGCTAAATATTCACCAAATGGGGCTATAAAATGGGTTGGAATCCATTAGAAGGATTGTTACAAAATTGTTTCTCTGACATTTTATAAACCTGAGTAATTATGAAGTGTACTATTTTTCCTTATTTCACATATTTAAAACAAGAATAACCAAAAGAAGCTTCATGACTTGCTAATAAACACACTTTAAGAGAAAAATCTGGTAGTTGTGAGCAGAATGGAATTCAAGAAAGTAGGTTCTGCAGCAGAGTCCCTCAGTAATTCTGGACAGATATATAAGACATGGAATAACATTAGTACCATAGCCATGGATTTATAGGAAGAACATGATCAGCAATGTCATCATGGCTGAGGTCAAGCCTGGTAGTCATTAATATCTATGGCTTCAAATAGTGACGTTAGCTAGTTCCTTTAGTGTTCTTTGGAGGGAACCATGGAATTTCTCCCCAAAATTGGAAAAAAAAAATATACTTGTCATTATTGTTAGTTTGCAACTGACCATGAGGCTGAGAGACTAGAAGAAAGGGATTGCACCTTGAGAAAAGAGGTGTCATTTTATTCTATGGTGATAGCTGCTGAGTTTCTGAGAGGACTCTAAACTCTTGTAGAAGTTTTTATCATGAGTACCTGAAATGCTCAAGAAATGGAGGCCCATATGGTCATAAGGAGTTTTGCTGATTTATTTAGACCTGTTAATTTATTAGAAATGGTAAAATATTTGTACATATGTGCATTTACCTGTCACATACTGTTGAGGAGGAAACTGGTAAACTAGAAAGTTCACATAAGTGTGACTCTGAAAGACTACATTTAAATTAGTTGCAGTACCTTGGGTAGTGAGCAATGTCTTAAGATCTAAAGGCAGTTGACACATTTTCTAAAAGAATGGCAAAGCTTTCTGTTTGGTGAGTCAGAGAGAGCAAAGGCAGAAGGAATTCTTCAGCTGACCCAAATGAAGGATGCTTAAGCGTGGGTAGGAACAGCATGATGACAAAACTGTTGTGGCTACCTCCAAAGATCAGTCCTTTATACTAAACCACCCTCTTGGCAGCCTATACTGAGCTGTGACACACTAAATTCTTTCCTGAATCACCACTATCTTGACATGCTCTGGAGGTATGGCCAACACTCACTCTTATTAGATTTGTTTAGAAGTCTTTATTTAGGTGTATTGAAACAAATTTTGTTGAAATACTCTGTTTGCCAAGTTACTGAGATAACTCTATTACTTCTCTACTCTAAAGAGTACTGCCAATTCTTATTGCACTACTGACAGTTCTTATTTTTAGAACTCATCTTAAAGCTTAAAATTGGAATTTCTTTTGTGACAAAAATCAACTTAGTGTTGTTTGTCTTGCAATTAAGTAAAATCCCAGTAGATAACTGGACAGGATTCCATGCTCCTAGATAAGTGCAAATAACACCTGTTTCTTGTTGAATGGGTTTTGACCTATTCTTCATATGGAAACAGAAATGTTAGTACCCAGATTTTTTGGTCTCAAAAAAAATGCTGCTGTCTCTGTTAGTGATCTCAACAGATGTATCTGATCTGTCACCTAAAGTTTTCTTTGCAGCAACAATGATTAATACTAAACAAACACATTGTCTTCAGATATTCAGTTGTGGAATTTAGGTTCTGTTTAACTGTGTAAAGAAATCTTTCTCACTAGGTGAATTCTCTGGATGCCAAGCCCTGAAAATGAATATATTTTGCTTTATGAAAGCAGGAAAAAAAAGCACATTTTGCTTTATAAAAGTGTTAAAGATTTGTTTTTGCTGATATGATGAAAGATGAAATATTTATATATTTTGACAGAAAGAAGAAAAAACAGTACAAGACAGAAAAACTCCAAATAAACAAGACGTGTTTCTCTTAGATTTAGATGATTGTAAGTATCTTGATTAAAGCCTCATTTTTCCCATAGCATAAATTCAATTCCATTAATTCAATGAATTTTAAGTGTCTGAAACATTGATTCTGTTCATTTATTGTACCAGTTTCCTGAGAAAACAAAATAAATGCTTAGACTTGCAAGTTATTTTTAAGCACAATTATTACAATATGAGATTTTGTTTGGTTTTTATAACTGAGAAATTGTTTCAAACTTTAGAATGTATTGGTATGTAAAACATTTACTTTGAGAATTTTTATGTGTTTAGACTTGTCTTCTGTCAAAGTGGGCTTATTTTCTCATCCACTAATGGATGTTACTTGTATAACACTGTGCAATCTATGAACCAATCACATTTTTGAAGAACAGTGTGAAACTGTACTCTTGGAAAGGTAAGGCAGAGCTGGCACTGTTTGACTATGCTTTTAGTACCCTTCTTCAAGTTTACTTCTGTAGGTGCAGTACCTTAGAATAGCATTAACATGTACTTTGCACTTAACTTGTAAATGAAAAAGTACATATAAAAGTATGTATCAAACTGAAGGATAAAATAGGGGGGAAATGAGAAAGGAGGGGAAAATATTTTTAATATAAATTGTGTATGTGGTCTATACTTATATTAGTTGTATTTTCACTGTTTATGTTGAGTATTAGGGCTATATGTCTGAAAAAATAATATAATCTTTGATTAAGGAACATATATACAAGGATATAATAAAAGGTTATAATAATTAAATCAAGATGTTAAATTTTTTTTTTGCTTAATGAAGAAATATAATTTTCTTTCCCAGTATTTACATTTTTTTTTTCAATTTAAATATCAATTGCCCTTTTACTTCTAGTCTGTCCTGTGACAACTCCTGTGACAGTTCCTACAGCAGCTGTTTTATCCCCGAGTTTAACAGCAGACTTAGAGGGATTAAATCTGTCAAGTTCATCTGTCATTGATGTAAGTAACCTTTATAAGGTGGGGTGGGTGGGTGTTAATTTAAGATTTTCACATATTTTGAGAACATCATTCAAGTGTTTTTTTTAAGTTCTTTCATCTATAAAGGTCTTGTATGAAATTCTGGTTTACATGCTAGTCTGGCAGCATTTTTCAATCTGTAATTATGTTCTGAAATGTGGAGAAAAGTATGAATGGTCCATGTCTAAGAAGGATGCTTCCAAGGATTTTTAACCTTCTCTTTCAAGCTTTTACTTTGCCTTAGGGAAACTTTAATTCTCAAATTAACTATCCAAACTATGCAAATCTTTCAAATGATCTAATTGCTACACTATCAAAAATAAGCTACAAGAACATCGCATACTTGGTAATACTCAGCCTGCTTGTTTACCAGACATGCCTCCAATTATGACATTACTTGGAAGTAATTTTTCATGAGTATATGAAGCGTAGCCCCTGGGTGCAAATAAAAAGGGTATAGATTTACAATCAGTGGTGTATCAGCATGTGTCATGATTCATTCTGTTAGTGCTTTGTAGCAATTTCCATTAGGGAATCTCAAAACTATAGGTATAATTAAGGTTAGCAAACTCATGGAGGTAGAGAGCATTCTTTGTTGTGGAAAAGGATAGTAGTTTGTTCTTTTTTGGTTGGGTTTTTTTAGTCATCTTTGTATGTCCAATTTACATTTGCAGTTTAATTAGAAATTGCAGTGGTATGAAATAAGATATGTTTCCTTATGCAAGTGGATGGAAGTCACCAGAAAAAAACACCAGTCACAGATATTTTTCAGCCTGACCTTTTTTCTAATGAGGCTGGTACGTAGAACCTACACTGCAACTCTAAAAATTGCTGGTAAACTACTTTGTGTTGGTCTTGGGAGCAATAGTTTGCAACATCAAATACTTGTTATGTAAAGGAGTTACATGAATGATTTGACTCAAGAAATAGATGATGGTAGCTATGATTGAGTTTCATGTTTGCAGGCTTCAAAATTTGGTGTTGAAAAGGTAGGCTTTCTGATAATTTGTTGGATATTAGCCTTATCTAAGAAAACTGAGATGTAATGTAAATTTCCAGTAACAATCCATGAACATGCAGACACTTCACATGACATGTGGTAGTTGATGTGTCACACAGTCTGAAGATGCCAGAAGTTCTCTTCCATGTTATTTTGCAGTGCAGTATACTGTGTTAGGTGGTAAGTCTGTGTTTGACTGCAGCTGTGGTGTTACTCCTGTGATTGCCACCCCATGGTTGGCTCCTTGCCATCCCTTATGGCTTCGACAACTCAAAACACATGCAGTCATATGTTTTCCTGGGTCTGGATTAGCTTAAGAATGACTCTGGTGTCTTTGCTTTACTTCAGAATTATCACCTTTGAGGATAAGTTAAAGACAGCAATCAGTAATGTCAGAGGCTTGAGAACACCCCCTGCTTGCCAGTGTCCTTTCTTCATCTACACTACATGAACACATATTCTATTCCCATATTAATTCTTGTTTTCCTCATGATTGCTACTGTTCATTTGCTAAATTGCCTCTCCCTATTCTTCAGGTTGCTACAAAGAACAAGAGGTTTTAGAAAGAGCTAGAAGGTTAGGCTAAAGAATAGTTATTCCCTATGAAAACATTGAATGTGCAAAATGCTTCTTCCTTGGTACTGCTGAGTTCCTGGTAACCAGCAAAGAAGCTGGAACATTCTTGCTGCTCTGGAAACAACGCAAATTATGTAAGAACTAATTCTTGCAGCCTGGATGGTGATTACATGTTTTGGTCTGTATTCTGTTGTTCAGATCTAAGCCATTGCCACTGATAATTGCAGATGTACATGAGGTCCTTTTCTGGGCTTTCTGCACCAGGGACCAACAGAAATTAAGCACTAATGTTAAAAATCATTCTTTCAAATGATATCCATATATTGTAAAAAGTCTTGCATGCATGCAAGTAGTTAAATGGCTATTGTCCTATGTTGTTTAGTACCATTGAGTAATTTTCTAAAAATGAAAACATAAAACCAGCTTTATGTGGGAATGTCTCTCTTAAAACAGTATTTTGAATTTAATCTGTGATGACTAATTCTAAAAATACCTTAGTAAACTTTTTCTTCCTTCAGTGAGAGAGAAGATGAATATAACTGTAGGGCACATGCCAAACTAACAGTGAGAAATTAATTTATTACTAGGCAATGGAGAGCATGGAGTAAAAATAGATAAGTACAGTATATGACCCTAATATCAAAGAAATGTAGCAGCCACTTATCTTGGAATATGTCAAGCAGTCTATTATTCAAATCATTCAGCACTGTAATTGGATACAGCTTTTAGAAAACTTACAATTTCAAATTCATAGCTGTTGAACGTTATAGAAAGCATAAATACAAGAATGATTTTACAGTAATGGTAAAACCTACAAAACCAAAATATCCTTGAATAGAAACTGCAGTGCATAACCTAATGCTTTGTCCTGTGGCTCATTTGGTTTTATTGTTTATGTTTACATATAGCACATTTCCCCCTCTTATAAATGCACACATGCATATTATAGTTTGTTCCAGGAAAAACAAAATTCTCTTATAATTCATGGATAACTTTCTTCCAACTGGATGCAAAGCGTAGCAAATCCATATGCATGCTTTTGTGGTTCATCTTCAGGTTCAACTGAACCAGGTAACTGAGATCACCAGAGGCTTCTGTGTGGCTTTTCAAGGTGTACATGCAAGTGAAGTCAAAACTAAGTGCTTGGAGAAACTGCAATTGGCATCAATTGAGTTTTGGATGGATAATTTACAGGCTTGAAAGTAAAATGTGAAGATGCAGTGCAAATAAAAGACAGGAGACAAGAGAAAGCTGCAAGCTGTCAGTGTGAAGCAGTTATTGGAAAACACTGGAAGTGGGTGTTGTCCCCTAAAGGCAGGTTATACAGTGGGAAAGGAAGAAATTAAAAGCAAAACTCATGACTGACATAAGGACAGGAAGGGTTATAATCTGCTGCAGAAAATAATATTTTGAGCAGAAATGGTGAGAGGAGAGAGAGGAGAGCCGTGGTAATGCAGAGAAGCTGAAGAGGGGAGTGATCATCTGTTCCTACCTGTCACACAGCTGATGAAGAAAAAAAAGCTAAACCACCTGTTCTTTTCTCATTAGGATTTTAGATGGTAAAAATGTACAAGGAACTGCTCTTCTAAATGTGGAGAGCCCTGAGTATGCTGCATAGCATAATTAACTGATAAAAATGACCCATACTTTTATAAACAAAATTAGTGAAAAGGAAATACTGCTTTGGTAGCACGAAATCTTTTGTGATTCAGAAATGTTTAGTGCAAGGAAGAACTGACAGCTGGATATGAGCTCTGGTGGTAGCAGCAGTTGGATAGGGCAAAAAGTGTGTGAATGTATGGGTTGAGTTGAGTAGGATTTGAGGGGAGAAGGTTGTTTCCCTGCTCCAAATAGGATAACTTAGGGAAAAGGTCAAGGGTAACTAAGGGAAGCTCATGAAAAAAACATGTAGCAAATAAGGGGAAAACTCTTGTTGTAGTGTGGAGGTACTTATAAAAATATTTGATGCAACGATTTAGAGTTGCTATTAATTATTGTGCTTTTGGAATTAAGGTGTAATTGTAGGTGGTACCACTTTATTTACTAAGGTTGCATGATAGTAGTTATTACCATAGTAATATGTTTTTATTGTTTTACTACTCAACTTTCCAGAGAAACTGTTTAGGAAGGGAGAAGTAAATCATCTTGTTTTCTGTTTTGTGTCTTCTAAAGAACTTTTGACTGAGATCCACTTTGAGAACTTCTTTAGACTGGTGATGCGTAAAGCAGAAATAATAGCTTTTGTCAAAAGTCAAGGTCAAGCTGCAGACCTGTCAAACCAGGTGATAAATACATTTAATTTTAAATTGAGTACACTTACAGAATTCCTTGAGAAATAGTAAACATGAACTCCCTCAATATTTAAGTAGAGATATTTTCAGACTCAGAGAACACCTTTAATGGTATTTTAATTTCTAAGTTGTTGACATAGTCTTTACAGGGAAAGACTTTCTTGGTATTTAGATGGCTTTGTTGATTCAGGCTGTTTCTAATTCCACTGTAACAAGTCTTAAGACTGAATCTGAAGTATATACTTCTGTTTGAAGCATCTCTGCTTAGAAGTACAAGGAACACAAGAATAGCAATAATGGATTATATTATGACTTTAGTCTAGTCTGTAGTTTGCAGGAAGGGTTAGCATGAGGTCTTTAAGAATTGTCAAAATCCTACAGTAGAGAAATAAATAGTAATTCTTCTAAATAGTTATTGGCATGCACTCAACTTCATGAGTCTTATTTTTTCAGAGCTTTACTAGCAGCAGTTATTTTTTAACTATATACCTTTGTCATTCATATAAGCTCACCTCAGGAATTGCTGCATCAGAAGAAACATTAACTTGTTATTGTCATGAAAGAGATGTAGTGCAATCACTTGTGATAGCAGCAGACTGTGGGCGATGGCAGTCTTCTGCCCATTGTTCTCAGAGAGCTTTTATCAACTACCATTATTTTTAAGTAATTATTTTACATTTCTGTACCTATATCCATACTCTCTTAAGGATGCTTCTAAAATTTTTTACTCGGGCAAAAGGTGATGGTTTTAAATCAACTTTCAATGTTAGTCACATCATCTCTTTTATCAGCTGTTGTAGTTTTGTATTAGGATAACACAAGCTTATTTTTTATAGTTTAGCATTTGCCGTCTTGTTTTTTACTTCCTATAAGAAATGTCTTATCCTTTTGCTGTCTTACCAGAAGAGAACTTTTTCCTTTGCATTCAGTTATACTTCTGAAGCCTACCATTTTATGTACAGGCTGAAACTGGGAAAGTTTGTTCTGGGGAGGTGAAGGGATGTGTGCTACAAGACAGCCTACATATATCCCATTCCTGTGCTTACTTATAACTTCTTTGTGGTGTTGACCACAATCACATATTAAGCAGAGATGTTTTCGCAGTTCTGCATGGTTTTCTCTCCAGCTTCATTTCTTAAAGTGGTGTCTTTCCATGTGGAACAGTCGAAAGTATTTGTGTTGTCTCTGTTTTACCCTCCCCTAGATTTGTAACTAGCGTAAGACATAATTGAAACCGCTTTTTATAATATCATATGTTAGTAGGGTGCCTGGGAAAGTTTGTATCTATGAAGCAAGTGAAAAGGCATGGTCTTAAATTTAAGAGTTAAAAAATAACTTTCTCTTAGTGCTGCCCAAAATTCAGCTATGCGGCTGATTAGGTGTGACTGATGCATGTGGGAAGGCAGTGTGGTCCAGTGGATACAGAACTGGGTGTTACATATGGAAAATGAGTTCTATTTTTGGCTTACTACTTGCTGTGAGATCTGGAGGGAGTAACTTAATCTTTCAGTTTTCCATCTGAAAAATGAGGATAATGATGCTTACTCACCTTGGGAAAGCTCTCGGAGATCTACAAATGAGTGTAGCTGCTCATCAGCAGATATTAACCATTGCCAAGCCAAGAAGAAGAAATGAAACAAAGACACCCCCCCACACACACTTGATTTTATTTTTCTGTTGATGTCAAATTGCTGTATAGGCAAGTGATGTGTTACATCGAATATTTGAAAGCTATAATGTCCTTTCAGAAATTGCTTCCACATACTTCTAAAAAAGTTAGCTTGAAAGAAAAAATTATCAACCATGACACTACCTTTTTAAGTATCATTTATCATCTATTCTTTAATTGGAAATCCATTTATAAATATTTGTAACATTGAATTATGTTCAAGCCTTAAAAATACCCATCTCATGTTTATTAAATGAATTAATTCATAACAAACTCTACACTTGAGACCACTTCAACTTCTTTTCTTCAAATAAATTAGAAAATTTTATTTGGAATTTCAAACATGATCTTTCTTATGAATCAGGGCTAAGTTTCTGATACAAGACGCTGGACCAAATAATAGTATGCTCAGTCTGAGAGATATACTGTATTATTACTATGTGTAATGTCACTGATTTAATCGATTACTGTGTGGTTCAATACTAGATATTCTCCAGTGTGTCTTTTATTTTTGCTTTTACATATAATTTATAGATTATATAAATTACATATATACTATAAATGATATGCAATTTATAATTATATGATGTATAAATAGTAACTTCTATATTAATGAAATTGTATTCTGAGTAATGAGGTCATTGATTAATAGAAATGCTCTTGTTTCAGTGCTATTTTGCTGTTGTATTGTCTTGGAGTTAAAAAGATTAAACCAGCATTCAGATATTGTGTTTAAAAATATAAGTGCCAAAATTGCAAAGTAAAGTGCAATTGCAATTTTAAGGTCTTGTTTATAAAATAGAAATTAAATTGTGGGGCTATTGCAAAGAAGAAACTCCTTTAAATAAGTTACCGTGAGGAGACCTTTGATCTCTTTCTGCCTTCTGTTAAAAGTCAGTACTGTCCTTAAAACTAATCTGACTTTTTTTTTTTAATAATGAAATGCTTCGATCTATGATAGATTTTAAAATAATACTGCTTCTTCTTTACAACATGAAAAATACATATATTGTGCTCTTTAAAACAGGGCTGCTGTAAGGTGTTCAAAAACAAGCACATGTGATGCATGATGATGATTCCATAGGTTATTCTTTAAATGTGTGGTGTGATAATGTGTGTAAAACAGAGTGTATCTCTATGTGTGTTATGCTGTGTAACTCAGACAGAAGAGAGAGGTAACCTAAGCTGTATTTTTCTTTTATTTTGTCAATAAACCGAGCTCTTAAAAATTTCAACCACATCTTTCTAAGGTAACATTTACCTCCTCACATCTTTAGCATCTATCAGACATGACATGGGACATATTCATTGACCCTAAAAATTTTCATCAGTCTCATAGACTGGAAGGGGGCAGCCCCAGCCAGACAAGAGGCTCATTTCAATTTTAACGGCTGTAATTAAAGGTTAATTCACTGAGTCAGGATTAACGAGGAAAGTACAAATGATAGGCAAGCAGCTGCCTTTATAATACAAGATTAGAACAATGCAATTACAATAAGAATTAGAAAAAATCAACTTCCTGAAAAGGTTCTGTAATGAATGAACTGCATTTCTCTGTTCTTAATTGTAGTACTTAAACATGAAGACTCTGCAGCACACTTTTTTTTGTTGTTATAAAAACACTTGATCAACAGTGTGTCTAATAAGATAGTATGCCAACCACAATGACAGCAACTGTTATATTGATAAATTTAATACTGTGCTCTACTGAAAACCTTCAGGCTTACTTTTATATTATGGCTATATATGCTAGCCACATAGATGAATGTTTTGAGGTTTGTGATTAAAGATTTATTTCTGTTACTCTTTTCAAGTTGGGTTATTTTAGCCAGTTTCTTTAAACAACCTTAAAATTTATTAAACTATATAAAGCAGTTTCCTTTTACATTATCCCTGCTTATATTACGAGATATTCTAAACATCTGAAAAATAATTCTAGTTATTATTAGAAAAATAATATCTAGTTATCTATATATATCAGATGCACTCTGACTTTAACATCCTATTGTAACTATGTGTATGCTGTCATTGCATTAATTGGTATAATTTAAAGGTTAGCGTAATTAATGCTTTTACACAGTCCCATCCTGTGCAGAGCCAAGTATATGGGTAGTGCAAGTATAAATGTAAAAATACGTTGCAAAGTAAAGTTCTGATCACCTCTAGGAGCTTTCTTTAAAATTTCTGACTTGTAAGTAAACATATCACATAGAAACAGCTTTGTAATAAAAGGAAGCCAAGTAGGATTCTGAATAAAAGTATTAAATGACTCCCTCGTTTCTTACTTTGAAGTGAATAATTGTGCCCAAATAAATTACCAGAATTATCTCTCTATGCAAATAAATCTGGAATTTCTCAGACAATCCTGTTCTGAATTGCTAGTTTTTAAACTGCATTCACTTCTTATTTCCTTCAAATTTAAAGATCCACTTTCTATAATAGCGTGTTTAACAATTTTATGTTTACCACTTATTTAAAACTTTGGAAGTATATGCAACTACATGTTCTTGAATATTCAAAAGTTAATATTTCACGAAGGCAGTCTGGAGACTACTCTGAAAACTGAAGCTCCATGAAAGAACTGTGTGCTTTTATCAGTCAC